>NC_057949.1:0-14198 GCF_018555375.3 Anguilla rostrata
GGCAGCAGTTGTGTGCGTACCCGTTTTAAATACGAGTATAATGCTATTAGCGATCTCATAAATTCAAATTCCCGAGACAGATATAATTAGCCAGTATATCTAAAACGAACTTGGTGTAATTGGAAACACGTTATAAGCGGTACACGTCCTCCAGATAGATCGCGTGGGCACCGGAATGCGCTTCCGCAGTTCGTTGGGCGAATAGCGATCTCATAAATCTGAATTCCCGACACAGAAATAATTAACCAGTTCTTCTATAATGAACGCTGTGGCATTGGATACAATTTAAACAAAATAATTGATAGAATACTAACCTGTAATCGGCAGCAGTTGTGTGCGTCACCCGTTTTAAATACAGAGTATAATGCTATTAGCGATCTCATAAATTCAAATTCCCGAGACAGATATAATTAGCCAGTACATCTAAAACGAACTTGGTGTAATTGGAAACACGTTATAAGCGGTACACGTCCTCCAGATAGATCGCGTGGGCACCGGAATGCGCTGCCTCAGTTCGTTAGGCAAATCGCGATCTCATAAATCTGAATTCCCGACACAGAAATAATTCACGAATTCTTCTATAACGAACGCTGTGGCACTGGATGCAATTTAAACAAAATAATTGATAGAATACTTACCTGTAATCGGCAGCAGTTGTGTGCGTCACCCGTTTTAAATACAGAGTATAATGCTATTAGCGATCTCATAAATTCAACTTCCCGAGACAGATATAATTAGCCAGTATATCTAAAACGAACTTGGTGTAATTGGAGACAATTTACAAGCGGTACACGTCCTCCTGATAGATCGCGTGGGCACCGGAATGCGCTTCCGCAGTTCGTTAGGCGAATAGCGATCTCATAAATCTGAATTCCCGACACAGAAATAATTCACGAATTCTTCTATAACGAACGCTGTGGCACTGGATACAATTTAAACAAAATAATTGATAGAATACTAACCTGTAATCGGCAGCAGTTGTGTGCGTCACCCGTTTTAAATACAGAGTATAATGCTATTAGCGACCTCATAAATCCAAATTCCCGAGACAGATATAATTAGCCAGTACATCTAAAACGAACTTGGTGTAATTGGAGACAATTTACAAGCGGTACACGTCCTCCAGATAGATCGCGTGGGCACCGGAATGCGCTTCCGCAGTTCGTTGGCGAATAGCGATCTCATAATCTGAATTCCCGACACAGAAATAATTACAATTCTTCTATAACGAACGCTGTGGCATTGGATACAATTTAAAATATGTTTCATTAAATTTTATTGGGTATGAAACATTTTTCATTCAATTTCTGGAATTTTCCTGAATATGCCAAACATGTCCAGGGGATGTAATATTATGGTGCAGTTGTCATGAAAATACCCTTTTGTTGAAGCATTTTACATGCAATCCATGTTATTATTACATAAGGCATAATACAGTAATATAATGAAAACACGTGCATGGTTTGTAAGGTTTTCCGGGGTTTGTAAATATGATAAACAGATGGTTTAGAGTCCAGATCCAGAAAATAAATAAAAAGTGTAATGATAGAGGGGCCCACATAACGGCACTGTGGAACTGTCAAGCGTAGTTGCCCCACCATTTGTCCAGAGGCCTGATGATCTTTTTACCCTTAATGGCCCGAACACACATACCCCCACAACCATAGACAAAGAGACTAGTTCCCCTTATCTTAGATGTGTCCAGATGGCAACATTCCAGAGAGCCAAATGGCCTGCTTATCCCGAGGAAGTCCAAGTAACTTATTGTTTTATCACACGGCTCTGGGTTCTTTGAAGTACAGGATGAGTCCCAGCCTGCAGGCCCGTTCAAATGCCAGCCTTTTCTGGGTCCCAGTTTGACTCCCTTTACACCATTCTCTGGGAAGGAGCTGAGCAGGGTGTTGAGCTCATCGAGGAAGCTTCCCAGGGGCCCTGGAGGGCGATAGATAACAACAATGTACAAGTTAACAGGATAGGTGATTGAGACAGAGTGGTATTCAAAGGTAGAGATGGAGAGGTGAGAAAGGGGAGAACAGAGAATTTCCAAGAGGGAGAGATCAGCAAACCTGTGCCCCCACCACGGCCAGACGGGCGGAGGGCGTGAGAGAAGGAGAAGGAGGAGGAGAGGGCTGCAGGGGTTGCAGTGTTGCCTGGTGTGATCCAGGTCTCAGTGAGGGCAAGGAAATGTAGGGAGAAGAGGGACGCGTAGGCTGAAATGAAGTCAGCCTTCCGCGTAGCAGACTGGCAGTTCCATAGCCCTCCTGCGACCGTGAAGTCGTCACAGGGGGGTCAGTGAGGGATAGCGAAGTTTGGAGAGGTTCCGTCGCCACGGGGTCCTCGCCTGCGGAGGCGAGTTCTGTAGGGGAGAGAACAGGTTGGGATGGGGTTGACACATAGCATAGCAGTGAGGACAGGGAAGGCCTGTGGTGTGGCCACATGGTCAAGGAAAAGTTTAATTAAACATACACATGCATACCGAGAACAATCAATCGAGGACTGTCAGGCAAAGTTAAGGACCTCTCAACGTCAGCAGCAGAGGCAGAAACCTGCAGAGAACAACAATATGAAATTAAACGCATTTAAATATTATTAGGGATACAGTGCCCTCCATAATGTTTGGGACAAAGACCCATCATTTATTGATTTGCCTCTGTACTCCACAATTTGAGATTTGTAATAAAAAAAAGTATTTACATGCATATCAGGTGAACAGTGTATGAATTACAGCCCTTTTTATACACAATCCCCCCAATTTTAGGGCACCATGCTTGGGACACAGCAATGTTACAGTGCACATCATGAAG
This sequence comes from Anguilla rostrata, assembly GCF_018555375.3. NCBI lineage: Eukaryota > Metazoa > Chordata > Actinopteri > Anguilliformes > Anguillidae > Anguilla > Anguilla rostrata. The sequence goes on from NC_057949.1 coordinate 2,805, forward strand.
GAGTACACCCTCTCTGAAAAATGGAAATCCAGCTTTATCGCTTTACAAATAAAAAGATATTATGTAGTGTTTCAGCAACACTGCAATACTGCAATGCTAAACAGGAAAGCATGTTTTTTTAACCAACATTATAAAAAGCCATGTTGCAAATGAGTATACCCCCTCTGAGCAAAATTTGTTTCTGCTTCTAAATTATGACCATCACAAAAAAGAAAACAAAATTGACAGGTATTGGGATGGTAGGTATGCCATCCCACCAAGTTACGCCTTGGTGGAGGCATGCCCCATACCTATACAGCACCGAGAGTTTGGCACTTTTCAGGGTTCCCCACAAATAACCACAACAGCCACAGACACTCAGCCATTAAAAACATTAAATTCTGTACATTCTGACCCCATTTCAACAGACAGATGTCATAAACACCTTCACATGTCCACACAATAAAGCCCCAAACTAAGGGGATTTTACGTTTTCTCTCTTCTTCTTCTTCATCTTCTCATTCTTATTTTTCCTGCCGCCTATCCCACTAATAACATGTCTCCCATTGGACATTTTACAGACACCCGCCAAATCTTCACCTACACGACCCTATGAAAAACTGCATACACACGCAAAATACCCATACCTTTTTACTCTGAAACATTTTGAGTACAAACAGCTAGCCCGCCTGTGGCCTAGTGGTAAGGTTACAGGTTTGGGAACACAGGGTTGGAAGTTCAAGCCCAGCTAGGAATGTGTTTCTTTAACCTGCTTTTACCCTCACTAATAATTGTCTACTACTTCTCAATTATTGCTTTTGCACCATATCTACCGCCGTTCCCCAAACTGTATTATGACGTACCATCTGCACGTTCAATTGTTAACCGGCTACAATATTGCAAAGCCATATGGATTCAACGGGAGCTCTTCTGTGCTAACTCGCCTGTGTTCTTCTTTAAACCACGGACAGGTTTGCTAATGAATTTCACGCATTGCATATCTATGTCATGGTGCTGCCCTAACAAAGTGACAGACTGGTAAACCTCCGGTTGAACGATTGAATCCCGCCTCGTTCTCAGGCAGATAATTTCCTCTTTTACACTAACGTTCTCTTACGCTTATATTTTCTTTACCAAAACTCACTCATGGCCACCCATATGCATTTCATGATGGCAAATGTAATACTTTTATCAAAAGGTTACACCAGTTCACAGCTGTGCCATTTCTACTAACTACATTTCTTCACTTGGCTACTGTACAAACCTTCTTATCAGCAAACGCCACATTTCTACATCATGTTACCTCGCCCTGTTCTCTATCCAGCCACATACAAACAATTACTATGTATGTACGTTCTGCAACTACCCATTAAAATATTACATTTAAAAACATGATTCAGTACTAGTACTGAACATGAAAAAAACATAGCAGTGCAATAGATTTCACGTGTTACTTAACCCCCCACTTTAACAGCTGGCACTTTATAGCGACTGTTATATATACCGTTCGATAAGGAATATAAGCTCGCTCATGGTCACTCCATTTACTTCGCACTATACTCCGTGATCATGTCAACTTTCACCTACATGCCCATTCTGCTAAAAACATATTGTTTCAACTCCGAAATTTAATAATTTCACCCTAATTTCTCTCACACTGTTGTTATTTTCTCATATGCAAAACCTGCTGGGACATATGCGTCTGCTCCTATTCTCCACTATCATGTTTTCCGGTTCTAGTTTAGCAAAACAGCGAAGAGGATTCCTACCTGCAGATAAGCCTATCAAATGCCTTATAAACCTTACAAACACTAAAAGTGCATCTCCACGAAATAACAGACAACGGAGCAGGACAGAAGGCTACACAAGTTGCGACCTAGAGAGTTATAATTCTACGGGCTTGCTGATTCTTTTGTCAGTTGGATGGACGTGAGTACATACACTGGCCATATTTCACATGCATCTCTGATACGTTTTACACTTATACGCCACCGCACCCTTTGTCACAGCCACTGTTTTACATAGATAGCAAACCGAAACTGCTAAACAGTACACGCTCATCAGACTGTACAAATTCACACAAGGATAGCCATAATCCACAAACGTTTCTTACAGGGTCACTTCGCATTTCTCACTCTCATAATAAAACTCTTTGCAAAAAGAAATGATATCTCATAAACACGTTTACAACAAAAATGCCAAGTTACTCAAAAGTATTGACATCAAAATGACGCCAAGTTATGGAATGGAATGGAATGTGATGGTGAAGGGCTACTGGATCTCAAGGAGCTTGACAGTGATGAACTGCCTTCTGGGGACTGGAGTAGGGGGTAGCACAACTTATGGCATCTGGCAATGAAAACAAAATCTATCATTATGAATATTGACTAAAATTATGCCATAATTAATTAGATAAAACAATAAGCTTTTTAATACACTCTTTAATTTGGTAGTGAAGTAGTAAATATACAGTACCTGCTCATTTCCATGCATTTAAAAGTTTTCTGCACTGAATTGGTCGAATAACCTCTGCAATTTCCTGTTCTCTTATGTACTGCAAGTCATCTTTGCTTTCCACTCCCTGGTGTAAGATCGTTTCTTCTGGCACACTTGGCAGGACAGAAATGACTGCGTCCTTGATGCTCTCACTTATATCAGACATTCTGAAGGAAAGGAGTGGCGAAGGGCTATTAGAGACAGACCAAACATGTTGTACACAGGCAAAGGGTAATAGTCAAGCAGGCTTGCATGTTCGAGGCAGAAATAATTTGAAATGGGGTTCTCTGAGCCCATCTTTAGGCAGTAAATCCCCTGATCAAAAAGGAAATCAGACTGGCATTTCTCTGTGACAAAGTAAACACAACTGTTGCAAACAAGAATCAGTTCTATCTTGCCAAAGACTAGTCCCTCATCATTCTTCTCAAAGACAACACACGTGGCTTTTTTTGTAGCTTGTGCCTTTAACGGTGACATTGTGTACAGCCACAGAGCTACGTAGCTGGAGGCCTAAATAATCAACAGATCACAAAGTTGTGTAATTTGCGAGCACACTGTTTAAAAAGTGTGTTTACTCTCAAACCTAAGGGTCCAAGAGCGAATAAGAGGCCCAAAGCAAAGTATCAGTTCAGGATAGTCACGTATATGATGACTGTAACCCACCTAAAGGGTCACTTAGCAGTAGGTAAATATTTTCAGGTTAAAGCTAGGTTCGTAAGGAGAGGTTATGAATGAAGGGATGGACACAATGAACAACCGGAGCCAGAAAGTAAGTGCAAAATGGTTAGAACTGTATTAAAGAAAACGTAACGACAATATGTAAAGCTTATCACATTCAAACACATTCATTTGTCTTCATATCAATGTCCTGAGTGTTGTAACTGTATTCACTGTCCATTCAGTTCTGAATGTCTTCTGTTCAGTCTGGTTCAGTTCAATTGGTCAAGTTCAATTTAGTTAGTTTCAAGTCAGTATTGTTGGTTGGGTGTACCCTTTTTACAAAAAATAAAGTATCAAATAAAATTGTGTAATTTTGCATCAAAATCCTACACACCAGAGTGGGGTTGGGAGAAACAAGGGGTATCAGGGGGTTCTTCCTCAATGGATGAAGATGAATCAAGTTGATCAAGCTGGTCGGCTCGCCATCTCCCTCGTCAGGGAGAGAATCCTAGGTTCACAGGTTTCTTCTCAGGTATCCAAAAAACCCAGCCTGTATGACAACAGGCTATTATAACAACTGAATACTTTCTCAATCTTAGTTTTTTTCTTTAAGGCATCATTGTAACCTCAAAAGTGTAAAAGTGTTACTAATAAACCAAATAGTACACTTTATAAATGTTCAACTGTACAGTTTCATTTTATCAAATATTCTATCACTCTTTAACCATTAATCATGAATTATGAGCAAGGTATTTTCCATATAGTCGATCAAGATGGCGCCGCGGATGGCTGCCTCGGTGTGTTGGTGCGCATTGTTTTGCCTTGTTTTGTTTGTAAATTCAGTGTTTTGCGATAGCATCCGGAACTCTTTCACCAGGAAGAGCTCATGAATATCAGGGTAACAACTCCTGTGGATTTATTCCGAACATTCTCATCACATCTGCGGAATTACTGGTCACTTTTGTCAAAGGTACGCTCACCCTTGTTCACGCAGTGAAACGCCGGAGGAGAGGGAAACGTGCCGGTGCGCTCGTGCGTCTCCGCAGACGCGGTCTACGCACTCCGTTACCGGGAATATTTCTATCTAACGTGCGATCGCTGTGCAATAAACTGGACGAACTCCAGCTACTGGTGGATAAAAACAGAGACTTTTCAACATCTTCCGTTTTGTGCTTCACGGAAACTTGGCTGTGTGGATCGATACCGGACTCTGCGCTGCAGCTGGCAGGCTTTCAGCTATTCAGAGCGGATCGCGACACAGAGCGCTCCGGCAAAATGAAAGGTGGAGGTATTTGTTTTTATACAAACAGTGGCTGGTGTAAAGATGTTACAGTGATTATGCAGCACTGTTCTCCTGTTCTGGAAACTTTTTCATCAACTGCAAACCCTTCTACTCCCCCCGCGAGTTCGCTTCATTCATTCTGGTCGGTGTTTACATTCCACCGCAAGCCCTCGTGCAGGAGGCACAGCGTACGCTCGCCGACCAGATACTGTGTGTGGAGCGGACAAACCCGGACTCTTTCGTTATCGTCCTCGGCGACTTTAACAAAGGGAATCTCAGCCACGAACTGCCTAAATACCACCAGTTGATTAAATGCCCGACCAGAGAGGAGAACACTTTAGATCACTGCTACAGTACAATCAACCGTGCCTATCACGCCGTCCCCCGCGCTGCACTGGGACACTCTGACCACATCATAGTCCACCTGATTCGTGCATACAGGCAGAAATTAAAACTCTGCAAACCTGTTGTGAGGACATCTAAGAAGTGGACCAGTGAAGCTATGGAGGATCTTCGCACGTGCTTGGACTGCACTGACTGGGATGTTTTCAGGACTGCTACCATCAGTCTGGATGAGTACACAGAGGTTGTGACATCATACATCAGCTTCTGTGAGGACAGCTGTGTACCATCACGCACCAGGGTTATCTACAAACAACGATAAACCTGGTTTACAGCTAAACTCAGACAGTAAGGCTGGCAAAGGAGGAAGCATTTAGGAGTGGGGACAAGGACCGGTTTAAAGAGTCTAAATACAGGTTTAGCAAGGCGGTGAGAGATGCTAAACGACTGTACTCTGAGAAACTCCAACAGCAGTTCTCAGAAAACAACTCGGCCTCTGTCTGGAAGGGCCTCAGACAGATCACCAACTACAAACCGAAAGCCCCCCACTCCACTAATGACTTGCGCCTGGCCAACGACCTGAATGAGTTTTACTGCCGATTTGAAAGACAATGGGACAGTCCTGACACCATCCCCATTCACCAGCTCCAGACCACCAGCTCCTCCTCCCCATCTCAGCAGGAGCCCGGGCCTCTCTACAATCACCTACCTCAGAGGCCCCCTCCCCCTCCCCTATCACAATGACGACTCTCTCCCTCCTGGAGAGGGACGTTAACAGACTATTCAAGAGACAGAACCCCCGCAAAGCAGCGGACCAGACTCTGTCTCTCCCTCCACCCTGAAGCACTGTGCCTATCAGCTGTCTCCGGTGTTCACAGACATTTTAACACCTCATGGAGACATGCCACGTACCAGCCTGCTTCAAGACCTCTACATTATCCCCGTCCACAAAAAAACAAGGACCGCAGGACTCAATGACTACAGACCCGTCGCCTGACCTCTGTGGTAATGAAGTCTTTGAGCGCCTTGTACTGTCCCACCTCAAAACCATCACGGACCCACTCCTGGACCCCTGCAGTTCGCATACAGAGCCAACAGGTCTGTGGACGATGCTGTAAACATGGCCCTCCACTTCATCCTCCAGCACCTGGACACTGCAGGACCTATGTCAGGATCCTGTTTGTTGCTGCTACAATGGCGAAATTTTTGCTTAAAAAAAAATTTAAATCCCCTGAAATCCCAAAGGAAAAACTGAAAAAGTGCAAAACTGAAAAATATTAACGACGTGTGGCTAATGCTATTTTTAAGGGAAACACAGGTCAATAGACCGTGTTTTCTGCTACCCGTTACGATTACTTTAGAAATTTACATTTTAAAAAGATCCCCAAAAGGGGGGAAAAGATGAGTGTGCGACTGGAAAATATTTGTCCGGGGGGTATTTCCGAAACACTTTTTAGGTTACTGCTTAAATTAACGATTTGATTTGTTTCAATCTAATCGTCTTTTTTTTCCCCGTTCTCCCCCCTTTTCTGTGCGACAAACAGGCTAACCAATCCCTGGGAGGGGGGGGGCTAACATTTTTTTTTTTTTCCCGGGGAAAAAAAAATCTTAGACATTACTGCCTGACAGCCAAAAAAAAAAAAATTAAAGAGACGCAAAAGTCCTCTAAGTTAGGTAGGGAGCCCCCTTTTTAAAGCTACAGGACTTTTTAAAACGTTGCTATTTTTCTAACGGGTTACATGATGTTTCCGGCTTAAGTGGGTGATTAGGAAAACAATACTGTCGACTCGGCAAAAATACTCCTAAATTTAAGGGCTTTCAAAGTAGGCCATCTGACTAGTGCAATGGCAGGAGCCCAAAAAATTTTTTCAACTTTTTGCCTTAGCAGCAACACAAATTGCCAAACTTCATTTTCAGATGGATTTTAAATTTTGTCCCAATCAAGAGAGCCGAAAAGTCTAAGGAAACCACCAATTTCGGACGGGGCATGCCCACTCAATTCTCACTTCCTGGATTCATTTTCATGGCTTAGCTGGCGTCATCCCCCCCAAAAAAAAGGTCCCTGAAGTGATTAAGCTTTTCCATTCAGTTCCTATACGTGAAGAATTTCTGATTTGGGGACAAAAAATGGACTTAGGTATAGAGGAAGTCATATGCACGATACCCTCAAATAAGTAATGGCCCAGCAAGGAAGGCAGCCAAGTTGGGGCCCCACATGGAAGGGGTTATTTGATAAATTGGAATCAAATCAAATTTAAATTCCTTTGGGACATTTTTGATGTACTTACGTTAGGGCTGCATGCTTTTGCTGCACGCTGTTTTGTATGATGCAATTGTTTTCTTTCACCTGTTGTGAAGGGAGAGACAAAAAATTGAGCATGGCCAACAGTCCCATAATAAAGGAGGCCCCCGACCGATGCCAGATTGGGCCCCGGTGCCAATCCCGATTTTGGGAGTCCTAGCCCACCGATTACGATGTTTGACCGATATTTTGTCAAAAAAAGTGGCAACATTTTCAAAACCATTTGAAAAACTTATATTTTTTTTAAAGTTTCTTTTATTAAGAACATTTAACTTATAAGCACAACAAAAAAAAATTAAAATAAACACACAAAACTATTTTTAGTAAAAAAAGTAAAAGATGATATTAAATTAAATAAAACATATTAACACTAATTTAAGTGTGTGAAATCAAAATAACTCCACCCCTTTGCTTTACTCCTTTCTTTTCCAACATTTTATAAAAAATTAATGTAAAAAATCCCTTTTCAGTTCAAACATTTATTTTTATGATTATTATTTTTTATTTGTTGTTATTATTAATTTGTTATTATTTTTTTCTTAGTATCTATTTTCAGTACATTAATTAATTTCTTATTTTATTTTTTTACTTACCAAACGAGCTTCCCTTGTCCATAAGAATTAGACGGTGAAAATAACTACAATGCGCTTGACGCGTGATAGATGACACACTCGCTCGCAATAAGCATTAGCTATGACACGCCTGGGTATTTCTTATTTAATTTTTCAGAAAAGTTATTTAATTATATTTTCTTTTTTAGTTGTTTCGTATGTATGGCTTTCTTTGAGGTTACCCGCGCTAAAACTTTTTGGTTGATTCAGTTCTCCAACAGCAACCTTCTTTCATGTTATCACGACAAAGTAGGATAACATGGCTAAAAATGATTCATGTTCGAAGTGTTTTATCTGCTTTTTTCTATCTGTTAGGCTTGTTTACGATGACGCGTGACAAGATGACACTCGCTTGCAATCACGCCTTGGCTATTTACAAAACATCATATAGTAGTAATAAATCATTATCTCAGATAAAAAACAACAAAAAACAAAAAACAAATGTGTGACACATTCAATCACCATTTTATTTGGTGGTTATTTATTTGAGAAATACAGCGATGTCCTCTGGAAATGTAGATCCTACGCTGCTTATGTGCTCACTTCCAGTTCATAAAGGCTTGCTAGCTTGCTAAAGTGAAAACCAAATATGTTAGCTAGCTCGCTCGTTTGATAATGAGGATTGATAAACATAGTGGTCGTATAAACGCATTTAATTAAAAACTTTCACTAAATCTACATACCTTATTGCCGCAACCGAATCTGTGCAGACAAGTCTTGCAGTGGAGAAATTGGATGAGGCACGAGAGAAGAAAACCGTCTTCTATAGAGAAGTAGCGCGTCAGCTGCTGCAGTTCACACTTTATTAGAGCTCCCTCTACTGGATAATTGTAGTAAAAGCAATACACGTTCAAGCAGACAAGTACAGATAAATAATCATCGTTTTTTTTTGTTTATTATTAATATATATTAATATATTATAGATTTTATCGGTCGGGCTCTAGTACTAAATCTTGCAGAAATGGGTGCCTTACTGAAGTTTTCATAAAGCCACTCTGTGATCCCCTAGCATTTTTTCCAAGATAAGGGTGGGACTGGCTCAATGTATCTAAACTTGATTTTAAAAAACCGTTTTTTGTCTTTTATCAGTTTCAATGGTACCAGTGTTGCATGCCCGAAAACAAATTCTTGGATTAAGAACCTCTCTCCCCTCACGGTCAGAGGATACATCCAAAGATACCAGCTTTTCGTCCAACTTATGAAGTAAAAATGAGGAGGACTGACTGATATATGCAATGCTTGAAAATCTCAATAATAGATGTATGACTGATGCTGGCAGTAAAAGTTTTGCCTGCAATTTAAATAAAAAGAAGCCAAATTGTTCAAGAAAAAAGGGATTCATCTGCTCCTCTGGGCGCACCGCTGCTTGGCTTTCCCCCCGTTTCACACTTACGTTACGTCGTCAGCAAATCCCCTCCAACACTGAAACATCCTCAACTTGTCATTGGTTGCGGGTTTTGGGGGTCGTCTCTGTTCCCAATGTTACATGGCCCAGAAGACTGGAACGTACCCAAAGACTTGTGTCTGTGGAAAAAATAGAAATAAAAGAATGAGACCGAATGAAAACGTTTTTCCCCACCTGACGAATATGGACAAGAAACGGCCTGCCCCTCCGATAGAGATTTCAAAATGAGAGTAAACTGGATAAATCATTGGGATTAACATTGCAAAAATTTACATGCAGATTTCACATCGATTGCAGTTACCGTGCTCTCCTTTATCTTTTTTGCTCTCGATATACATGACTTTCCCAAATGCGTCATGTTTACTGAAAAGAACGGGAGGCAAACAAAAAAAGGCGCATTAAACAACGCGGTTGGAAGGGACCGCAAGTACTTTCATATGCCTAAACAACGCATACTTAGTTAAGAAATTTGGGGCCACAATACTTTACATGTAACATTTCTTTCATACTAAGCTATCGCTGGCGAAAATGATGGCCGTTATGATTTACTAACTAGTTTGGGTGAATTCGAAAAGCACGTAGCCTCCTTTGCAAAATCGGCGACCCTGCCAGCCTGAAACAAACAATTACTCAAAGTACAGGGTTGCCTTGGAAAAGACAGAATTTATGTGAAATAAGATAAAACGTATTCTTTTGGGGAAATCAAAAACGAACAAATTGTGATATAATTACTTTTAAAATTCGCGTAGCCTTTTAGGTGACCTCGAAATTTGGCATTGCTTTTTTAGAAAATTTCTCTGTCGCCAAAATAACAACGGCTCCCAATATCCATAGCATTTCCGTTAATATGAAAATTCAAACGGTGTTTTGCATTAAGAGCAAAAACGCCCACAATGCTGTTCTGTCTTAAGCAATGTGCCGATTTAACAAAAAAGCAGATTACTGTAGGAATTTCCCTGTAATTCACATCAATCATGCCGTGTACAACAAGAAATGAGTTTGCTTTTATATTTATTGTTTTAAGATTAATCAGCTGGACGTGAAAAATGTTCTTCTGCGGGGGTCTTGGCAATATCTTACCGTTCAAGCAAAACTTGCTTCGAGTTCTAATGGACGTCCTTATGCGACACTCTGGTTTTTTTCAGTCGCACCGTTGTTAAGCAAACATCTTGGTCGTAAGTTCTATGAAACAATGATTTTATCAAGAAAAAAAAGTCATTCCCGGTTTATACCATGCAAATTTGTTTGGTTTTTATAATAGATGTTACAGGTTGAGTGTTTTGACCCCTAGGAGGCACTGTATTCTTTCCCGAGAGTAGTTGGAGGACTACCCATAAGGATGTGGCCAAGGGAAGTGTTTGAACCAGGAGAGATTGGGTAAGATAGAGGACGGGAAAAAATTGGACACAGCTACTGTGGGCCCTTCACCCCTTGACCCCGTGGGTCTCAAAACACGTTTGAAGCTCAATGGGGGCGGGCCATTTTTCGATTGGAGCCAAAACCAAGAGTTAAAGGGTCTTTGATTTTTAAATTGATTGACAGTCCGGTGCGAAAAGCCCTCAACCTGAACGAGGCTAGCGACTGTCTGCCGTTATGTTTAAAATATTTACAGTGTTTACGGAAATTTAGTTCCATCCGTGACTGTTACTGTGTCTGTAATCAGGTTATGTATCATTAAAATACAAATTAGGATGTTCAGTTTCTTCAATTTTTTGTTTTCAGCAAAACGAATATGCTTAGCTGCATATCAGCGCCAGTGAGTAGGGAGGGTCCGTGTAGCTCACGCTTTAGCAATATGAACCAAGGGGAAGAAACATGATAATGAAAGGTCAATCATCGGGGATTGTAGGATAGGGGGATGTTGACTAGGCAAATTTTTGCAAACTGTTGGTAGATCTGTTAACCGAGCAAGTTATCGGTAGGTTTTCGCCAGTCAGATAATAGCCTGTACTACTAGCTCTCCCGCCTTGTGGTGTTCCTGGCCCGGGGTGACGCTAGGTGACCGATCGTTGGGAAAAATCACTTTTACCGAACAAAAATACACTTCAGCGGTGATAACAATCTACCAATATTTAAAACTGATCTGCAGGCGTGTAAAAATATGACAACGCCTTTGTACGGCCAAGTTTTTCCACCTGGGGTGAAGAGAAAAAAATATGAGCCTACGTTGAATTCTAATTTTATTGGCTTTTTTTTCTTTTTTTTTCTTGTAAATCATCAAAACCAATGGAGAAAAAGCCAATATACGCAAGGAGCCCAAAACCGCTTCTGAGAACCATGTCTTAAATGCCTAGCTTGTCGGTCTAAATGCTAAAAA
>NC_057949.1:614298-794298 GCF_018555375.3 Anguilla rostrata
ATTTCTGGAATCTTCCAGACTGTTTAAAGAGACAGTCAACTTGGTGTATGTTAACTTTTGACCCACTGGAATTCTGATATTGTGAATTAAAGCTGAAATAAATCTGTCTCTAATCCTTTGTTTTAAAATGACTTCTGATATGAATAAAGTAGATGCCCTAATTGACTTATCAAAAGAAATGGTATGGTAACATGAAATATGCCGAGTTGTGAAAAAGTGAGTTTGAATATCTAGCCTAGGTTTATGTAAACATTTGACCTCAACTGTACTTATGTTTCTGATAGGCTGTAAAAAAGATGTGTACACTGACGCATGTCTCTGATAGGCTGTAAAAAAGATGTGTACCCTGACCCATGTCTCTGATAGGCTGTAAAAAAGATGTGTGCCCTGACCCATGTCTCTGATAGGCTAGGGCAGCGGTTCCCAAAATTTTCAGAGCCTGAATTTATTTCATAATTATCACTAATCTTATACTTTTAACACAGCTCTTAGAAGTGTCCCATCAATGTTGGCATTTATTTAACAAGCTAAATATCCCAATGCATTGTTTCCAACATGAGTCTGGGAAAATGTGGGGGGACCTCAAACTTTCTAGGGGGTACAGCAACTTCTAATAACTTTCACAGATTCTGTAGAATATATTTAAATTATTAAATTCGCAACGAGACAAAACGGTTTTAGAATGTTGCAGAGAAAATTGCAGCGGTGTGAACTGGTTGCAGAGCGTCTGAAGCCTTTGCCTGGGGTCTCAAAAGACCCACCTTGTCAAATCGCCAAGTGCAGTTTTAGAACGTTTACAATAAGATGTCTTGGAATTTTGCAAGTTGCATCCAGTCTCATTGCGAATCATTGATCTGAACTGGCCTTCAGTTAGCTACGTTGCAACAAGGTAGCACTGCATTCGAGAGACGGTTTGCGAAGTCGGTACCGGTCGGTAGCGTTAGCTAGTGTTTTTTCTAATTGTTAGCTGACATTAAATTGTGTTAATTACATTAGCTAGCTAGCTAGCTAAAGCAACGTTACCTGATATGAGAGATGGCTACTGACTGTGCACAACGTTGTCTAAACTAATGTTTCCTTTCTTGATGTGGTCCGGTAGCTAGTGTTAGCTGTGCAAATAACTATGTAAGTTAGTAACGTTGTATTAACTACTTCATCAAATGTAATACGAAATCTACATCAACAAATAATATGACCTCTTATATTACACAAAAACTTTTTAGGATTCCACAAGGCTAGCAGACACCGGGAAAAAAAACAGTACGCCTCTCACACTCACAATTGAGTTGAAGAGCAAGCCTGTTGCGTTAGCTCCGCCTACCCTCTCTGGCGGACCAACCACTGATGGGTGATGGAAAACACGTCACTAACTGCTACGAGACAGATTTATTTAAACTTTTATGTACTATATCAGATTTACAACCACTTTGTTAGCACACACACACACACACACACACCACAGGCCCACCGCGCACACACACACACACACACACACGCGCCACAGGCCCACCGCGCAAGGAACCCGGGATGAAATGAAAAGGCCATGGTCATCACCATCGCAACTACCTGTGTGACCCTGCGGCCCATTCTCTGCAAAGGAGGCGCTAAAATCCTTGATTTATTTTTGGTTTAACACAACCCAAGTGGAAAGGAAGACCGCTGCAACAAAGACACGGCGTGTTTTTTCTTTCATAGTCAAATGTTTTTTTTCCCCACACTCAGATGTCTTTCTTGCCAGCTAGCAGCTACCTGCTGGGGACGCATGCAGCTATTTTTCGATTGGTCTGTGCAACAGCACTCGCTGTTCTCAGTTCTGCAAGAGCGGTAGCGATTGGGGGAGACGTCCGTATGTGGCGTGACGAGGAGGCCATAACGGACTCGAGACTGCAGTTAAATCTGTGTCTGCTAAGAGCAGGACGAGCCTGCTGGGGACCAGCGTCCATGTTGCTAGGGGCTGGCCAATAAGACTGCAGTATTGTTAAATCTGTGTCTGCTAAGAGCAGGACGAGCCTGCTGGGGACCAGCGTCCATGTTGCTAGGGACTGGCCAATACACATGTGTGTATGTGTTGTCTCCAGCGCTTGGAAGATAATGTTGTGCATTGATCCATATTGCGCTTTTGCTACCAGGGAGCATGTGTGGTAGTGTGCTGATCCATGTTTGCTTCGAATTGAACTGTTCCAGCGTTTAGCCAACAACCTGCGTCACATTAAACCTGAATTAAACATGCATGGCGTGGAAGAAAACAGTCCCTGTCTGACTACAGCAATGAAACAATTCCACCTGGACTCAGTTTTACTTTCACTCTTCCTGATTTTAAGTTAATCTGCATGTTTCTCCTCTCTCGTTTTCCTGTAGGGTGGAGTTTCAGAACAAGTTTTACGTGGGCCAAGGGTACAAGTTCTTGCCATTCTCCTTCCAGAGCATCCTGGAGGGGAAATTTGAGGACTAACCCATCCCCACCTTCCCCCTCCGTTCCAGAATATTCTGCAGTGCCTCATCTGTGTAGTTGCTGTTTGTTATTTGATGTATGTCAGTCATGCCGTTGTCTCTGCCATTTTACCTGTGTAACCTGGTATGTGGCACTGTCTGCTTTTTTCCTCATGTCTTTCTTGCGTTCAGTTAAGTTTATTATTTTTTAAAGTGTTTCAGCTTTTATAAATCAGTGTCACATGGAAATGCATTAAGGAGACTGGAGTTAATTAACCATTAAAGCTGTTTAAAACAAGAAGCCCCTGATAAGCTGAGCATGGCTTAGCATTTTCCCCAAACACCAATTTCATGGGAAGTGTTATCAGCTGAAAATCTTGCAGTAACAACTGACTTCTTGATTAAGCCTCAACAATTAGTATATTGCAGCTGGAGAAATGTGCAGTAGTGGAAGAATCTCAGGGAGTCTTTTTCATTTTGCACACTGAATATATGAAAGGACACTCACTCGCTTCTCACCGCCAGCCATGGGAAGTGATGCAATTGATCCACAGTGCTGTATTCAAGACAGATTACAATAAAACGTTGAGTGAAATAGTGTTTTTTAGGGGGGAAAGAAAAGAAATCCACTGTGGAGCTACATTTCATTTCCTTCGGATGAAACCCAAACGACTCATCCTTTTTTGTTCTTCAAACATGCTACCCTACTGAAATACAGGCTCTATATAGCAACACCCAGTCAATATCAGACTCTCTGAACCCAGGTTTTCACTGTGATGGGCCAAAGGGAAAAATACTGCTTTAAATGGGAAGCACTTTGGAATAAAGTACAGTAATACATGTTTAATTCCATTATTGACTCCTAAAACCTCTTTGCTGAAGGTTAATCTTCAGTTATAAAAAATTTCAAATTTGTTAAGTGGTAACCACTTTGATAAAGCTCTAGATATTTAAATCTGGCCCCTGGGGCCAGTACTGCTGATTTTCTTTCATCCTCTCTAATCATCTAATCTGATTTAAACCTGATGCACCTGGTGAGTGTAAACTGTAGCCAATCAGTGGTGAGCAACCAGGTGAGTGTAAACTAGCCAATCAGTGGTGAGTCACCAGGTGAGTGTAAACTCTAGCCATTCAGTGGCATTGTTGAACTATGGAGTATCAGCAGGAAAAGATAACCATTAGTACTACTGATCTTGAAGGCCAGAATTAAGTATCTCTGCTCTAGACTATGGACATATCACCTGTGATTTGTGTTGTGTGATTTAGAGCTTTTGTGATTGTTTTTTTTTTTTTTTTTTCTTCCAATTTTCACATTTGTAATGTGTCACATAATCAAAATAAAAGGAACGGAGCCCCACCCCAAGCAGTCATGTGACCTATAATGCCTCCCTCTTCCCCCATTGTGGAGACTGGATTCAGAAAGTTCATGCTGCAGATAAGACTATACTAATACAAACCTTAGGTTATGTCCTATATATTGTGACCGATACTTCATAAGTATAGATATACCCTGCCATTACACATTATTCTCCAATTCAAAAGACACCTCAATGATAAGAGGCATTCTGTCCCAATGAAAATGTCTTTTGTAGATGTAGACACCGGAGTTGGTTTTGACACAAAATACAGGACTTGGCAATTATTCTAAGAGTAGTCTGGATATAAGTAAGGAGCCGTGTACGGCCAGCGGTGTCCGTTATTTAAAAATGAGCTGCTGCTTTATCCTGAAGGAACTTAATTTGAAATAACTGGCACTGGTGGCTGTACACTTTCCCACTTATACTGTATCTGCCTGGCATACTACAGTGAAATGCATGACACAGTTTTCGTTTTGGCTTGGAACAAGCCAACACAGTGGATTTGAAATAACACGATGAATATTGAGTATGAAGTACAGTCTGTCTGCTTAAATCTGAGGGTATTTACATCTATATTTGGTTATCCATGTAGGAATTGCTTTTCATACAAAGTCCCCCATTTAACCGAAAGTAATGGAACAGTCATTAGGTCATGCACAAGAAAGCTAAAAGAAGTTACAGAGTTGATGCTCGGTGTGGAATGTGCATTTGGAGTCTGTTGCTGTCCTCTCTCACCGTTCGTGGTGTTCTCCATTGGAGGACCAAATTAATGTCATTGCCAGTAAAGTGCACCATCATAGGGTGGAAACATCCCCCTGAAATAAAAACAGGATCAGAGACATAGCCAAAACATTTGGTGTGTCAAAATCAAGCATTTTCAGTAAGCAAGAACGCACTGGTGAAAGTGCAATAGCAAAACAACCTGACAGACCACAGAAGGTCACTGAAGTGGATAACCGAAGAATACTTTCAACTGAATTGAGTGGAATCACTGTTTCTGTAAGCTGGGTAATAAAAAACCAACCATGAGCAGCAAGGAGCTTTCAAAAGAACTCTGAGATAAAGTTGTATAAAGACACAAGTCAGGAGATGTGTATAAAAAGATTTCAAAGGACTTCAATATCTCTTGGAACACAATCAAGATCATCATTAATAAGTGGAAGGCATATGGCAGCACTAGGGCTTTGCATAGATTAGGGTCCTGGGCATTTCACGTAACGTGGCTAACTGTGTTAACCCAGTTAGTTTGTTGACATTTTGGGATAAAATAAAGATTTTCAGCCATCGTTGTAAGAAGAGCACTTAGAAGGGAACGTGTTTCTAGAGACCATCAAGATCGTTTGGCACTCAGACAGTTATCTTTATGAGCGCTACTGAGTTAGTGAGGGAATCATTACCTCCAGCAGTTCATCGGAGTTCACAGTGCAAACTCGGAGTGAAGCGCGATACCTAACAATGATACAGACCCTGTACTCTGCTCTTCACACAGCACATTTTTATATGATGTTGGCGACGCTGAAAATATAAACTTTTAATTAGACTCATGCATAAAACAATGCTAGGTGCATCATATTTGAGGACAAGAATAAAAGCAAAATAAAACTATCAAGCATGACACAATATGCAGTAGTAAAATGAGGAAATTAAAACAAACCAGAGACAAAAAATAAATAAATAAAATGAGAAATATAATTAAAGCCGCAGACAATGAAAATACAGGCCTAAAGCACTGTGTACCAAGCAATCAGAAAAGTGTACCTTGCATTCGAAAGGCATGTCAGTGTGTTCATCATATTTCCTGGCCATGCAAGGGTGAGGACATTTAAGGAAAGTTTCTAATCAGTCACAGATAAATTTGATATCATTTGCAAAAGGGTTTCACAATTTTAATATTTACCTGATCACTAATAAATAAATGTTTTCAAAGCATTTCCAAATGCGGTTAACCACTAACTAGTTATTGTGCGGTTAACCACTAACTAGTACATTACCGAGCTGAAAATGTAGAATTACAATAAAGAGGCTAGGCTATATGTTCGCAATATATTTTTATATTTGAGATTGACCTGCTGCCAGCTCATTTTGTAGCTGCTGTCACGCACTGGGAAGTCATAATAAATGATATAATTTAATGTTTCATCGTGGTGACAGTCAGAAAGCAAGTGGATAGAAGTCTTCGTACGTAGGCCTATTCAATTTACCTCCCAGGCTTACTCAGTCATTTTGTCCACTCTGGTTATGTTTGATTTGCTAGTTAAAGTTTGAGAGCACGAACAATATTGCTTCATTAATTTTGGTGTGTTACGTGGTCCCCCAAAAGGCAGCGTCACCTCCCTTTGATTCAGATCCTTTTTTGGCGCGTCATCTCCCCTTTACAACAGAGCGGGTACGCACAGTTATCTGAGATGACTCAATCCTAGATGAACTCATCAAATCATAATTCACGTTCGTGAAATGGAGTAAACCCAAATTTTATTAAGTAGATCATCATTATAAGATAGGCCTCTTATCTGTTTAAGCGACGTATGTGAAATAGGACCCAGGTTGACACTCCACACCGCTTGAGTGTGTCAGTGGTGCTGTTGCCACCAGAGGGCAGCAAAGACCTGAGCTTGTACTTGTCTTATGGTGTGCTTACTGTTCTCACCTTTTCCTCCTTTGGTAATTCTCCCTCTTGTTCATGCTTGGATTCTCTGGCCTTATTTTTGTGCATGTATTTTCTAGTGTCTCTTACTTTGTATTTTCAGTTCTAGTCCTTTTTAATTTTTGCCTCGTGTTTATTTTGTACCCATGGTTCATTTTTTGTCATTAAATCAGCTCCTCAAATTTTTTTGGGTCCATATCTAACAGACTGAGCCAGGAAGAGACTGTTCAGAGAGGCCAGCCGGAGGGCAGTGGAAACTTTGAAGGGGCTGCAGTTCTTTATGGCAAAGATTGGTCAAAGTGTGCATGTGACAACAACATCCCAAGCTCCCCACAAATCTGCCCTGTATGGCAGGGTGACCAGAAGAAAGGCCAACCTGCAGTCGAATTCGACACATGCAAAAAAAAAAAAAAAAACCCTGCTTGTTAATGCAAATGCCTTTTCCTCCGAACAGAAAATTGTTTTGGCTGCAAAGGTAGTGGTGAAGGATGTAGGCAACCTTTGTGTAGCAGCTGATTAAGGTCACAATGCAGAGGCAGTCCCAGCCTGCTGCCTCGAGCAGACCGACTATATCGATCCCCACTTCCTGCCACGGTCCTTCAGGCAGTGAGAGTGGTTGTAGTGCAGCAGGATGTGACCTGGCATGTTTGTCTGTGATGTCACAAAAACTACCGCTCTCCTGCACCATCGTGACCGTGCCCTGCCGCCAATACGGCCCTGGGCTGTGTTTCCGAGTTTCGATGTATCTTAACGTTTTACGAAGGTTTCTAAGGTATACCTTTAAAAAGGAAACCGCTTTTTTACGAGTGTTTCCCAAACTATACCTTAACAGTTCCCTTAAGGGACACTTCCAAAGGTACGTCGTAAATTGGAGCTGGCCTTCACTGTGGTGCTGAAAAGTTTATCAATCGATGCCGAGTGAATTCATTGTCTCACTTGTAAAGGTTTATGAATGACGTTTTAATATAACAAGTGTTGTCATAATCATTTTACATCAATTTAATATTGCAGAAGAGGAAGCTATACCTACTAAAGATCATCTGCTAATCTCTTTAAGAGTCAAGACGAGACCTTGTGATAGTTTCAATAAATACGTACATATAGGCTACAAAAGATAAAATAAAGAGCATCAATCGGGACATATAAGCCATAGTCTGGGACTTCTTGGAAGCCCAGTAAAAAGGATATCGGCTACATATGGGTGAATTATTTTGTTGATTTGAATAGCAAAATGTCGGCATAATAAGGCTAAAACTGTGACAGGATGAGTGGAGCGCATCGCTATGTTTCATGTGCCAACCTGACCAGCTGCTCTCTCTGCGACAGAGTGGAGGACCTCTGTACGCAACGTCCCTTTCAGCTGATAGCTCATCTCCAGCTGGGAAGTAGGCCTAGTGCTGGAGGCCACGCCTTTTCAATCTGAGCCTGGGACAAGCTACGCAGTCTCTAGCTGATTTCTCCATGGACAATGCTAGCAGGCAGAGGTGTAAGTTCAGGTTCTGTCACTGGCTTTGAGTTCCCATGCACTGGCAGTGAAAATGGGGTAGGCAATCAACTGCCTGGTTCAAACAGACCAGCCGGTTGCCCAGCAACACAGCAGGAACAGGACAGGGAGGGGCACACCAGCATTCCACATTCTCCTTGCCAATTTGAGGAATACTTGGTAAGTATTAAAGGAAATGCAAAGCAAAGGCATGTGCTTGAAGGAACTTCAAGCAGTTCAGTGAGCTCTCCTTCTCACTTTTTATGCATGTCAACACTGGCAGGTTCAGGCGTTCCCTCAGGACCTCTGCAGGGTAACTAGTGGACGGTAAGTATAACTGTAATACACAAGTTCATTCATTGAAAAAGATGGACTTAAAATCCTGCATTTCAACATTCAAACTTGCCTTAAGTGGCAAATGGGTGGCTATTTTTGACAATTTCCCCTCCAAAGGCAGTACACGAACACCGAACGCTATAACATCTTGTCTTTGAATTATTATTATTTTATATAAACATTATTATTTCATAGAACTACACTTCAGATTAACCATTCATTTTTGTACAAAACAAGAAAACTGCTGATGCACCAACCATCTCAGGCTGGAAACTTACTTGCCATAAAATGTTTATTCTTAGAGTACTTTGGGTACATCTAGTGGTTATAAAATGTCGTTACATGGATTATTCATAGAGTGGGTAGCTGAACTTTCTATGAGGAGAGGTTGAAAGAGAGAGAGAGAGAAGAGAAGAGAGGGGAGTTTTATATGGAAATAAAATTCTCTGAAATGTGATGTGAGTCCAGCTTTACATTATTACATTACAGGCATTTAGCAGACGCTCTTATCCAGAGCGACTTACACAACTTTTCCATAGCATGCATAGTAATTAAGGGAATAACCTTATCTGAGGATAATTTGCAGAATAAGGGGATAATTGTATCTGAAGAGAGTTTGGAGAAAGGTCATTTGTTAATTTTATTGTCCTGCCATAGATTTCCCCACAAGAACACGCTAAAAACTTGAGCTGAAAATGTTGAAAAAATCAAATGTGCTAAAGAGTAACATATCCTATGAAAAGATTGAAAGCCACCTAGTATAACTTTCTGTTAAACTGAACATAACATCCACAATAGTGTGCAAGTTAAATAATATTTATTAATTTTATGTAATAGTGCTTTATATGTAGGCCATTACGAAGAGTTGTATAACAGTGGTGTTATTAACTAGTGGGACTGCACACGTTGCTCTAATGCTGCATTGTTATTGGACCACATTCCTTGGAGATATTTGATTATTTATCATCCATCATAAAAAGTTCCCTTTCTCTTGTGCTTGTTTCATAAGTCAGTGAAAATGTCAGTTTTGTTTACTTTTTACTTGACCTCAATTTCTGCAGGGTCACTACACGCTTCTGCAAAATTCTTGGAATCCCCCCCTGGGTTTTGTGTTTC
Organism: Anguilla rostrata; assembly: GCF_018555375.3. Lineage (NCBI taxonomy): Eukaryota > Metazoa > Chordata > Actinopteri > Anguilliformes > Anguillidae > Anguilla > Anguilla rostrata. The sequence continues at coordinate 623,666 of NC_057949.1, forward strand.
ACATGATGCCTAAGGCCAGACAAGGGGGGGGGTTGGGGGGCGGGTTTAAAAATAGTCCTGACATGGGCTGGGAAAGGAACACTATGTACATAAAAGTGTGTACTCTTTCCCTGGAGGCCACAAGCCTTTCTCCAGCAGCCAAAACAGTGAAAAGAGAGACAATGTTTTCTCCACGCTGTTAATCTGATATTTCCCCGCATGAGACGGCCTGGCTGCTCTGTGCGTCTCTGATCGCTTGCCTTTCACATTAAAAAAATCTGTTTCAAACCGAGAGCAGCTCTTTGGAAAACGGGCTTTGATAATTTGCTTCCTAGCTCATTTCAATCACAGTCTGTGTGACCCTTCTCAGTAGAAGCGGTATGATCTGGAATGTAGCCTACCATGTGCTGGAGATCTGTCTTTTAGAGTGAAAGAACAGGTCACAGATTTTGAACTGGTTGGACTAATTAGCAATATGTAGAAACCCTGAGTCAGGAAATTTGTGTAAATTCTACACAGAGGGGAAATGTGAATCAGTCTCAATGTCCAATATAAATTTGGGGTGATTCAATAACTATTTATATTCTACCTTTCATAACCTAAATAACAGCCATGTAACTGTTTCATAAAGAAATGAATATGAAGTATTTATTATAGCCTTATGAAGAATATTTCCTATTGCCCGAAGATAGAAATCACTATAAGGTTTTCCTCATATGAATTAAGGAATGATTTTAAAAAAAAACTTATTTAATGACTTAAACCATGAATATTCAAATCTGGCCCTCTAGGCCAACAATACTGCTGTTTTGGCCCTGTTGTCCATGTTAGATTTGAAATAAAATAATGTGTATGAGGTTAAAATGCCACCTGTCTGCTTTAATTTGAGGGTAATTACCTCAATATTGGGTGCACCGTGCAGGAATTACAGCCCTTTTTAAACATATCACTCCCACCCACCCCCCCATTTTAGGGTGTTACCTCCATAAATTACATAAAGAACAATGGGTCTTTGGGTTTCACTGGAATCGCTTTAGACTCTTCTGAAACCACAGCACTGCTGTTTCTCCATAGATCAGTTCTGTCTGAATAAAAATAAAGACGGTTTGAATTCAGCCTTATCTTGTTCTGTCCGAATGGATGTGGCCTCCTCATTTATGGGGAGTTGAAAATCACGTTTTTGTGTTCTCAGATTCTTGCATCTGCTTGCTTTTATGCTCCTCTGTGAACTGCGCTGTGCTGAAAATCATGGGACTCAGCAATCCAACCACAAAAAGAGATGAAGTGGAAAAGATGGAGAGAGATTTTCCCTCAAGCTTTTAGTTGTGTGGTGTTATTTGCAACATTTGCTTTGGTGTGAGAGAGAGAGAGAGAGAGAGAGAGAGAGAGAGAGAAAGAGAGAGACCAAATGTGTATGTGGACACCAAAAGTATATGTGGACACCTGACATCCAACATCTTATCCAAAATTATGGGCATTAATATGGAGTTGGTCCACCCTTTGCTGCTATAACAACCTCCACTTTTCTGGAAAGGCTTTATACTAGATGTTTGAGCATTGCTGCAGGGATTTGCTTCCATTCAGCCAGAAGAGCATTAGTGAGGTTGGGCACTGATTGGGTGATTAGGCCTGGCTCACAGTTGGCTTTCCAATTGATTCCAAAGGTGTTGGATGGAGTTGAAGTCAGGGCACTGTGAAGGCCACTTAAGTTCTTCCACAACATCCTCGACAAAACCATTTCTACATGGACCTCGCAGTGCGCCCAGCGGCACTGGCAAGCTGAAACAGGAAAAAGCCTTCACCAAACTTTTGGGGAAACACAGAATCGTCTAGAATGTCATTGTACGCTGTAGCATTAAGAGTTGCCTTCACTAAGTGGCCAAGCCCAAACCATGAAAAACAGCCCCAGACTAAGGGGTGTCCAGATACTTTCGGTCATATAGTGTACATTTAATTGGAAATAAAATCCTTTGAAATGTGCTGAAATGAAATCAAATGAAATATAAAAATATATAGAAATGCCAGGACAGAATTAAAGAGAGATCCATTGAACACATTAATGACCATTAGTATTATATGATGCTCACATGATCGGTTGTATGGTGCCTCAAAGGCCCCTGAAGACCAGCCTGTCTTCCAGCCGGTGTCTAGCCTGGCTACTGCGACTGTCCACCAATGAGCTGAGAGATTCGGGAAATGGCCTTATGTTTCTGTCTGACATTTCTCCTACCAGAATGAATCACACAAGAGAAGGGATGCTAACAGCAACAGCAACAGCAACTCAGTCATATTGTTCTCCTTTTGTCCCAGTGTGTCAGTGAACAACAATAGGAAGTATTGCAAGAATGCTTGGATTGCTGTCTACCACAAAAATCATTCTTCAGAAGAACAATATGCATGCTCATCATGTCCAGTACAAAACCATCACAATGTAATCCCAGCCAAGTATTGATCCCGTAGAGAATGACAGCTCTCAAATCAATTTGTCACTTTAGTTTGTCACACACACTGCCACAAATAATGTCCTTTTCCTCTTTTGCTGATGTGAATGTATGGCCCTTATGCTGATGTGAATGTACAGCCCTTATGCTGATGTTAATGTACAGCCCTGATGCTGATGTTAATGTACAGCCCTGATGCTGATGTTAATGTACAGCCCTGATGCTGATGTTAATGTACAGCCCTGATGCTGATGTTAATGTACAGCCCTTACGCTGATGTTAAGGTACAGCCCTTATATTCTCCCAGAACATCACGGCGTTGAGTCGAACGTGCAGGTTCTTCCTGTACAACATCCGGAGAATCTGCCCCTTCCTCACCACCTATGCAACCCAGCTCCTGGTTCAAGCGATGGTTCTGTCCAGCAACTCGCTGCTGGCTGGTCTGCCAGCATCCGCCATCAGACCCCTGCAGCTCATCCAGAATGCTGCATCGCGTCTGGTCTACAACCTCCCCAGACATTCCCATGTCACCCCCCTGCTCACTGACCTCCACTGGCTGCCTGTTATGGCTCGCATCAAATTTAAGACCTTGGTGCTTGCATACCAGGCAGCTAAGGGGTCAGCACCAGGGTACATCCAGAGGATCATCAGACCCTACACACCAGCCAGACCTCTCCGTTCTGCCACCTCTGGACGCTTGGCACCTCCCCCTCTTCGCGTCTGTACTTCCCGCTCCCGTCTGCTGTCTGTCCTGGCCCCTCGCTGGTGGAATGACCTCCCCGTGGCGGTCAGAACAGCAGAAAATCTTACCACCTTCAAACGCAGACTGAAGACTCATCTCTTCAGGTTGCACCTCTCCCCACCCCTCCCTAGCCTATAGTTTAGCTCAATGTACCTAGTTAGGATAATACGATTACGTTAGTTTATTTGGCAGGATTGTTGTTGTTGTTGTTTTTGTCTGATTAGGCAAATGTGATTCCAGTGCTAGTTTGTACTTGGTAGGATTGTTGTTTGCTGAACAGGTTACTCTACAGGGTTGGAGTCCTGATCGATGTGGTCACTTCTGGCACTACGATCCTTACTTCACTCTAGTGTGTTTTTTTGCACCTCTACACCGTGAACCAATGCACTTGTTGTACGTCGCTCTGGATAAGAGTGTCTGCTAAATGCCTGTAATGTAATGTAATGTAATATATTGATGTTAATGTACAGCTCTTATGTTGATGTTAATGTACTGCCCTTATGCTGATGTTAATGTACAGCCCTTATGCTGATGTTAATGTACTGCCCTTATGCTGCTGTGAATGTACAGCCCTTATGCTGATGCTGATGTTAATGTACAGCCCGGATGCTGATGTTAATGTACAGCCCTGATGCTGATGCTGATGTTAATGTACAGCCCTGATGCTGATGCTGATGTTAATGTACAGCCCTTATGCTGATGTTAATGTACAGCCCTTATGCTGATGTGAATGTACAGCCCTGATGTTGATATTAATGTGCAGCCCGTAGGCTGATGTTAATGTACAGCCCGTAGGCTGATGTTAATGTACAGCCCTTATGCTGATGTTAATGTACAGCCCTTGTGCTGATGTTAATGTACAGCCTTGAGTCTGATGTGATACAGGGCCACTTCATGCAGTAATGTACAGCTTGCTTAGTTAATGTCAGCCTGTAGCTGAAGCTGATTTAATGTGACCCGCGGAAGCTGGTTAGTGTACAACCCATTTGCTGATGATTACGTACACCCGATGTTGATTAATGTGCAGCCGTAGGCTGATGTTAATGTACAGCCCTTATGCTGATGTGAATGTACAGCCCTGATGTTGATATTAATGTGCAGCCCGTAGGCTGATGTTAATGTACAGCCCTTATGCTGATGTGAATGTACAGCCCTGATGTTGATATTAATGTGCAGCCCGTAGGCTGATGTTAATGTACAGCCCTGATGCTGATGTTAATGTACAGCCCTGATGCTGATGCTGATGTTAATGTACAGCCCTTATGCTGATGTTAATGTGCAGCCCGTAGGCTGATGTTAATGTACAGCCCTTATGCTGATGTTAATGTACAGCCCTGATGCTGATGTGAACGTACAGCCCTTATGCTGATGTGAATGTACAGCCCTTATGCTGATGTTAATGTGCAGCCCGTAGGCTGATGTTAATGTACAGCCCTTGTGCTGATGTTAATGTACAGCCCTGATGCTGATGTGAACGTACAGCCCTTATGCTGATGTGAATGTACAGCCCTTATGCTGATGTTAATGCACAGCATTAAGGAGTCTTGTTGTCCTAAAGGGGACCAACAATTCAGCAATAAATCAGCTCCAGCATTGCTTTCAAAGTAAACATCAATTCTAAATCTGTAACCAATTAGAGAAAGATCTAATATTTTAATTATGACCCTCTGCGAAGGAAGGTTGGATTATGCTGGTTATAGCTCCCATATTTAGGGGATGGATAGAAATGGGTAGTAATGACTGTTTTGATTGCTGTAATAATCAGCAGTGCTCCTATAACAAAGATCATTTGGATTCCTGGCAGCTAGTTGTCAAAGTTTTTACAGTTATCCAAGAGTGTAGGAGTGAGTTTGACATTGGAGGGGACACATTTACTCCCCAGCCCCTACCCCTGTCCACCCACTCAATAAATATTATTGTGGAAATATTATTAAGTGGAAAAGTTCATTGGTTCCACCAGAGCCAGCTATGGGTATTACAGATACATGCTAGCTTAATCTATTATCACCAACAGTACTAGAGCTGGATTTGTTGTTTCTTTATTCTGTATGTATGCAGGATATCTCCTCATCAGTAACAGGCGAACAGTAGACACCCTCATGAGGGCACAAAAATGAAAGTATCATGTTTAATCAACCTAATTAAACCATATGTAACCCTCTAATATTGAAATGCCTAAATTAAATACATTCCAAACATTCTGTTTTTAGACACATAATTAAATGTATACATAATAAATGTGCGATAAATGTACCTTTATTAAATGTGGGGTACAGACGAGGTATGCCAACTGAACAAGGGTGAAGAATAGCTACTCTACACCTCAACACCACCTCCCCTCCACCTCTCTACCCATCCATCCCTCTACCCATCCAAACCCTTTACTGACACATATGGGAACTATCAAATCAAAACATATTTATTTACCTTATCTGAGAATCTAACAGAGAAAAACAGAAAGATAAGATAGATAGTTTGTCTTCAAGAGGAAATTATTTTAAGTTAGGTGCAGGTATATGAGAACATTCCAAAAACATAACACATACAAAGAATTTAAAAAAACCTCTTTGGCCTGTTCTCCATACCCAATTTTTTCTCTCAACAAAGAAAAATCTGGTCATAAAAAACTCAGCTACACTTTTGCTTCCATCTTATCATCAAAATCCTGTTCATTGTAACACCCTGTAAATATGTAACAGGTACATGTGTCCAAGGGTAGTGTACAATGTGTTGTGTCAGATAAAAGGGACTGGACCCATTCCTGGACTGCTTTTGTTGGCGCATGTTTGAAGGAAGGAATGTAGGAAATAAATTAAATGAAGACATCAGTCACTAGGGCCACCCGACTTCTAACCTGGCTCCGACACTCCCAGCAAACATTAAAACGCATTCCAGCTTCAGAAAAATCTATCGATAGCTAAATTCATGATGGAACCGAGAAAGGTTTTAGTCTTTGATAAGACACCCAAAGACGTAGTCAATTAATGCGTGTTCACTTGAATAGTAATAGCACAGTATTCATGTAACCTGCCTAGAAACCGCAAACTTTCTAGTGGAATCCAGTGGTGCACGATTTGAATGTGGTGATTTTTAAAGACTGATACTGTAGCCATTTAGTAATCTGATTACAACCTATTGAGCCTCCTGGTTTGTAAGTACCTACTTAAATGTTGTGATGTTTTAAAGATTGGGCTCCATTTAAAGGAATGATATTTGCTGCACCAGGTGGACATGATGACTGTGCTCCCACAGCATGCCTTTCAAAATAAAAGTAAATGGCCAATGTATGTCCCGTCACTATTATTGGGGGGGACAATTCTAACTGTTTCCAATATTGGGGGGGACATGTCCCCCATGCCCTGCCCCCCTTTTCCTATGCCCCTGTATCTTCTTGCTGGCACCACTCTGTCCACTTGGCCGAATCTGATGCATGCTTTCTGGTCAGCTCTATAGCCTGCCAGTCCCAAGAACCATGCGGCCTCATTTTTCTTCTTGGGTCACAGGCAGGCTGCAATCGCTGCTGTCATGTCTACCCGGGGATGCACCTGCCCACTGCCTGAGTGGCACCCCAAATACCATACCTCCCTCTCTCCAACTGCCCGAATCCCCACACACCTCAGAGACACCAGCCCCACACACCTCAGAGACTCCAGCCCCACACACCTCAGAGACACCAGCCGCACACACCTCTGAGACTCACGCCTCACACACCTCTGAGACACCAGCCCCACACACCTCTGAGACACCAGCCCCACACACCTCTGAGACTCACGCCCCACACACCTCAGAGACTTCAGCCCCACACACCTCAGAGACACCAGCCCCACACACCCCCACACACCTCAGAGACACCAGCCCCACACACCTCAGAGACTCACGCCCCACACACCTCAGAGACTCCAGCCCCACACACCTCTGAGACTCACGCCCACACACCTCAGAGACACCAGCCCCACACACCTCAGAGACTCCAGCCCCACACACCTCAGAGACTCACGCCCCACACACCTCAGAGACTCAAGCCCCACACACATTTTTATCAAAACACAGAGTTATGAGAATCAATATTGGCTATCTTTGCTCACACAGATTAAACAAGCTGTATTCCAAAGCAATGCTACCCAATGTTTCATAAATTATTTAAAGTAACTTTGCCCTGTCTTTTTTCTTATTTCTATCTGTAGACATCTGGTCATACGAACTCTGACTACATGTCTTTGACCGATTGCCTACAGCTGTGGCTGCAGGCCGTCTAGCAGCGACCTGCAGCAGCGACATAACCACGCCAGCATGCATTCCCTTGCATACTGTAGGCTAACATTAGCATTCTCTGCTTTCTATGTCTTGCATACAGTGAGTAAACAAACAAACAGGAGTGTCTAGTTTAAGCACTACTACTCTCATAACTCCCCGCCATCAGCATGGGGCCACTTGTATAATGCACAGCATAAATACAATGGCATGTTCGTGTTACACGAGTAATCAGAGCACCTCTAAGAAAGGGGAAACAGGAAGAACATACTGTTCCGCTTCCCTGAGTTTCACACAGGAGGGGGTCATCCTAGTCCTGCGCTTTCATAGGCTGTGTTCAGCCCCTCTGTCACGGTACGGGTAGGGGGGACCCAAACGCAGGGGGAAAAGAAAACACAAATCCAAAATGGGAGGGGAACAAAGACTTTACTAAAGACAGGCAAACAAGCAGGGAACAGACAAGGCCACAAAGGGAAAAAACACGAACTCAAAAAATCTCTAAATAAAACAGAAAACAAGAGGAACTCAAACACGGGCAGGGCAGAACACGGTCAGGGCAGAACGCAGGCAGGCAGGACACAAGGGCAAATCAACAAGTCAGGAACAAAACAGGTCAGGAACAAAACAGGTCAGGAACAAAACAGGTCAGGAACAAAACAGGTCAGGAACAAAACAGGTCAGGAACAAAACAGGTCAGGAACAAAACAGGTCAGGAACAAAACAAGTCAGGAACAAAACAGGTCAAGAACAAAACAAGTCACGAACAAAACAAGTCAGGAACAAAACTAGTCAGGAACAAAATACAGGCAGGTACATACGGTCTGAGGAAACGCAAATCGGGAACAAACACAAGCAGGCAGGAACATGTAAGTCGGGTAACAAACACAAGGCAGAACACACGCAAGGAACCAGCACCCGAGTCAAGGGAACAGAGAACTAAAATAGACAAGGGGTAACAAGACACAGGTGAACTCAAAAAACAATCAAACCAGAAGGAGGGGATAACAAGACACAGGTGGGAACAATGATGCGAGACAATGAAACAATCATACAATTAACAGGGAGGGAGCAGGACACAAAACAGAAGTGCCGCCATCTGGCGGCCCAACAGGGGAAACACAGACAGGAACACCGGAACATGACAGTACCCCCCCCCCCAAGGGACGGCTCCTGACGTCCCAGGAGGCCGACCCGGGGAGGGAGTCAACAGAGGGTGGGGGCTGGAGACAGGACAAGACAAGAACAGGGACAGAACACGGGAACAGGACTCTGACAGGAACAGGGACTGGACACAGAGCAGGAACAGGACTGGGGCAGGAACAAGACTGGACAGGACAAGACTCAGGGCTGGGCTGGACAGGACAGGAACAAGACAAGAACAAGACTCGGGGCTGGAGGGGAACTCGGGGCTGGACGGGAACTCGGGGCAGAAACAGGACTGGACAGGAACAGGACGGGACTCGGGACTGGAACGGGACGCAGGACTCGGGACTGGACTCGGACGGGGGAACAGGACTCGGGACTGGACTCGGACGGGGGAACAGGACTCGGGACTGGGCAGGACCCGGGCAACACGGGGAGACTCAGGGCTGGGCAGGACCCGGGCGACACGGGGAGACTCAGGGCTGGGCAGGACTCGGGCGACACGGGGAGACTCAGGGCTGGGCAGGACTCGGGGAAACTCAGGGCCCGCACATCGGGCGACACGGGGAAATTCAGGGCCCGCACATCGGGCGACACGGGGGAAACTCAGGGCCCGCACATCGGGCGACACGGGGGAAACTCAGGGCCCGCACATCGGGCGACACGGGGGAGACTCAGGGCCCGCACATCGGGCGACACGGGGGAGACTCAGGGCCCGCACATCGGGCGACACGGGGGAGACTCAGGGCCCGCACATCGGGCGACACGGGGAAATTCAGGGCCCGCACTCCGGGCGACACGGGGAAATTCAGGGCCCGCACTCCGGGCGACACGGGGACTCAGGAAACCAGGGGGGACTCAGGAAACCAGGGGGGACTCAGGAAACCAGGGGGGACTTGGACAGGGGCAAGGCAGACATACAGGACAGGACTGAGACGGGGCACGACAACACTGGACTGGGTTGGACAAGACTGAGGGGGAAACAGACTGCCAGATACTGGCACAATAGGGAGACCTACAAGGACAGACACAGGGACAAGCAGGCGGGGAGGCACACGGCGACACCGACGGACACACAAAGGGACAGGCAGACAGGGAAGGCGAGGGGGGAGCCCAACAACTGACATAGGGACTGACACACAGGCAAACAAGACAAAACACACGCGGACTGGCACACTGACAGACAGGCAGACAGGCGGGCAAACACGTTGGCCGATGGGCTGACGGCTTGGGGGGCAGACAAACAGGCCAACAAACTGGCTGACACACATACGGGTAGACCAACAGACAAACAGGCGGGCAGACAATTAGACAGGGGGGCCGGGGAACACACGGACACACGGTTGGGAGGACGAACACCAAAGGGAGAATGGACACCAGGGGGAGCCACGAGACCGGGGGAGGGACGACCACTGGGGGGAGGACGGACTCCGGGGAACAGACGATCACTGGGGGAAGGACCGACACCGGGGGAGAGACGACCACTGGGGGGAGGACAGACTCCGGGGAAGAGGCGACCACTGGGGGAAGCGACGACACCGGGGGAGAGACGATCACTGGGGGAAGGGCGAACACTAGGGGGAGCGAGAACACTAGGGGAAGCACGAACGCCAGGGGAAGCACGAACGCCAGGGGGCAAGGTGTGGACACTAGGGGGAGCGAGAACACTAGGAAAAGAACGGACGCTGGGGGGCGTGAGAACACTAGGGGAAGCACAAACGCCAGGGGGAGCACGAACGCCAGGGGAAGCACGAACGCCAGGGGAAGCACGAACGCCAGGGGGCAAGGTGTGGACACTAGGGGGAGCGAGAACATTAGGGAAAGAACGGACACTGGGGGGCGCGAGAACACTAGGGGGAGCACGAACGCTAGGGGGAGAACGAACGCCAGGGGGAGCACGAACGCTAGGGGGCAAGGCAGGCGGCTTAGCCTGCGGGGCGGCCAGAGCAGTCTGCGGTGGCCCCTGCGGGACAACACATGGGACCGTTGTCCTCTCCGGGGCTCTGGACGGCTCTGGAGGCCTCTCCGGAGCTCTGGACGGCTCCGGAGGCCCCCCCGGGACTCGAGGCGGCTGCGGAGGCTCCCCTGGGGCTTGAGGCGGCTCCGGAGGCCCCCCCGGGGCTCGAGGCACAAGTACAGCCCGAAACTTGGGTGTAGCAGGCGGCCTCCGCGGAAGGGTCAGAGCAGGCGAGGCCTCCGGGGCTGGAGGCGGCTCTGGGGGCCTCTCCGGGGCTCGAGGCGGCTCTGGGGGCCTCTCCGGGGCTCGAGGCGGCTCTGGGGGTCTCTCCGGGGCTCGAGGCGGCTCTGGGGGCCTCTCCGGGGCTCGAGGCGGATCTGGGAGCCTCTCCGGGGCTCGAGGCGGATCTGGGAGCCTCTCCGGGGCTCGAGGCGGATCTGGGGGCCCCTCCGGGACATGAGGCAGAGCAGGCCGTGATGGCCGCTCCGGGACTTGGGGCAGAGCAGGTCGTGATGGCCGCTCCGGGACTTGAGGCAGAGCAGGCCGTGAAGGCCGCTCCGGGACTTGAGGCAGAGCAGGCCGTGAAGGCCGCTCCGGGACTTGAGGCAGAGCAGGCCGTGAAGGTCTCTCCGGGACTTGAGGCAAAGCAGGCCGTGAAGGCCGCTCCGGGACTTGAGGCAGAGCAGGCCGTGAAGGTCCCTCCGGCACTCGGGGCAGAGCAGGCTGTGAAGGTCCCTCCGGCACTCGGGGCAGAGCAGGCCGTGAAGGTCCCTCCGGCACTCAGGGCAGAGCAGGCCGTGAAGGTCCCTCCGGCACTCGGGGCAGAGCAGGCCGTGAAGGTCCCTCCGGCACTCGGGGCAGAGCAGGCCGTGAAGGTCCCTCCGGCACTCGGGGCAGAGCAGGCCGTGAAGGTCCCTCCGGCACTCGGGGCAGAGCAGGCCGTGAAGGCCCCTCCGGGACTTGGGGTGGAGCAGGCGACAGGAACACAGACCACAGCTGTAGGGAACCCGGCTGGGCAGCCGGACGGGACCGGCGGGACCCCCGCGGGCCGGACCCCGGAAAAATGGCAAGCCGAGACCCCTCAAAAGGGTCAGGATCCGCCTGCTGATCAGCTGGAGGTCCGGCCGACCGGGAGGCAGCCCGACCACGGCGCCTCCGCGACCGCCCGCCCCGGGCACTGGGAGGCTCAAGCTCCCACCACCCCAATGGCATGTTAAACAATAAAAAAAAAAAAAAACTCTGCTGGGTCCCACACTGGCTGGTTCCTTCTGTCACGGCGCGGGTAGGGGGAACCCAAACGCAGAGGGAAAAGAAAACACAAATCCAAAATGGGAGGGGAACAAAGACTTTACTAAAGACAGGCAAACAAGCAGGGAACAGACAAGGCCACAAAGGGAAAAAACACGAACTCAAAAAATCTCTAAATAAAACAGAAAACAAGAGGAACTCAAACACGGGCAGGGCAGAACACGGTCAGGGCAGAACACAGGCAGGCAGGACACAAGGGCAAATCAACAAGTCAGGAACAAAACAGGTCAGGAACAAAACAGGTCAGGAACAAAACAGGTCAGGAACAAAACAGGTCAGGAACAAAACAGGTCAGGAACAAAACAGGTCAGGAACAAAACAGGTCAGGAACAAAACAGGTCAGGAACAAAACAAGTCAGGAACAAAACAGGTCAAGAACAAAACAAGTCACGAACAAAACAAGTCAGGAACAAAACTAGTCAGGAACAAAATACAGGCAGGTACATACGGTCTGAGGAAACGCAAATCGGGAACAAACACAAGCAGGCAGGAACATGTAAGTCGGGTAACAAACACAAGTAAGAACAAACGCAAGGAACCAGCACCCGAGTCAAGGGAACAGAGAACTTAAATAGACAAGGGGTAACAAGACACAGGTGAACTCAAAAAACAATCAAACCAGAAGGAGGGGATAACAAGACACAGGTGGGAACAATGATGCGAGACAATGAAACAATCATACAATTAACAGGGAGGGAGCAGGACACAAAACAGAAGTGCCGCCATCTGGCGGCCCAACAGGGGAAACACAGACAGGAACACCGGAACATGACACCCTCAGGCAGGGCAACCCATTACTGAGCTCTATGAGGGGTGCGGCCTGTGGAGGTGGGCCTCGGGCACGAATATGAGCGCTGGAACATGGGAAACATGTTTGATGCGTGAGAGCGCGATGCACTGTGCCAGAAGCTATTTTTGCACTGCAGGTCTGACAGACTGTACTAATGAAAGAGATCATGTCAGAGAGCGGGGACCTCTCTGGTGAAACTCTGCTCCAGTTATGCAACAGACGGCTTAGAATGGAGCCTTCTGCCTTGCCTCTGTCTGATGCTGAAATGTGAGGGCTATGTGCTCTAATGGTTGTGCAGAGTTGCGGATGTCTATGTTCTGGAGATGTTTAATCTTAGCTGAGGGCAGGGCAGCTGAGTGCTGACAGTTAAACTGCATTTTTAAACCCTGCATAAACACCCAGTGCTTCTGTTCAGAGAGCAGGCCTGTCAATGCTGATGTAGAATCTTTGCAGTGTCGGTACAGCCGCAACACAGTCCTTCCACACACACACACACACACACACACACACACACACACATACTTGTATTGCTATACAGAGGACTTCCCATTGATTTACTTTAATTCCGTAACCTCTAACCCTAACCCTAACCCTAATCCCAACCACTACATGCCTAACCTTAACCCTAACCTTTACCTGATTGTAACCTTAACCCTAACCCTAAGTCCTAACCCTGAAACAGCCTCTTGAACTTGTGGGGACCAGAAAAACGTCCCCACCTTGCATAATTTTCCTCATCTTTCTATCCTTGTGGGCACATTTGGTTCTCACAAAGATAGTAATACATGCCCACACACACACACACATACATATAGCATGTGCACATACACACATTTACACATGTACACACACATTACGCACACTAATTGCACAAAGCACTTTCCAAACAAATAGCATAACACAATAACAATAACAGGTCATTCAGCCAAACGATGTTGGCCATTTTCCTGATGAAATTGTACCTAGTGCTCTGATTACTTAAATTACCATATTCAATAGTATCTAACACAGTATCAAGCCTGGTCAAATGGCCAGAGTTTATGCCTCTACTACGTGACCTGGCAGGCTATTCCACACATTGGCCACTCTCTGCATGAAAAAATTCTTCCTAATGTCTGTATGGAATTTACCTTTTGCTAATTTCCATTGAAGTCCCCACATTCTACTAACAGAACTCAACCGGAACAATCTCTTATAGTTCACTTTATTAATCCCCTTTATGAATTTAAAAGCCTCAATTCAATCTCCCCTAAGTATCCTTTTACTAATTCTTGAAGAGATTAAGCATCTTAAGTCTTTCCTGGTAGCTTTTATCTTTCATACCAGAAATTTGTTTGGTATTCTTTGAACTTTTTCCAGAACCTCTTGCAGTATGGTCCCCAGAATTGCACACAATACTCCAAGTGTGGTCTTATAAATGTATTGTATAAGATAACTATAACTTCCTTGGATTTATACTCAATAATTTTGGCTGTATATCCCAGCACCCTTTTTGTTCTAGGCACAGTGCCTGGAACCTGAAAGGCTTTGATCAAACATTACTCTCAAGTCATTTTCAAATTGAGCACATTCCAATTTTGTTTCTCCCCTAATGTCACCTGCCTAACGTATTCATTTCCCACATGCAGAACTTTCCTTTTGGATATATTGCAGAACTTTGCAATTTGGCTGTAAGAATAAAGATATAGCTGATGCCTTAAATGGTTATTTTGTTGAGAGTTTTACTAGAAAAGTGGTTACTAATACTGTAAACTGGAAGGCATATTCAGTGCTCAGAATGTCTTATATTTAAATAGAGGATAAAGAAGTACTGGATGAATTACTTAAACTACAGACAAATAAGATAGCAGGCCCTAATGGCATTTACCCATGAGTACTCAAAGAGTTAGCTGAGGTCATTTTTAAACCACTGGCAGGTATGTGTAGACAGTACATAAACTGTAGAAATACCTGAGGACTGGATGCAAGGTAATGTGATACCAATATATAGGAAAGAAGGCTGTACTGATCCAGGAAACTGCAGGCCTGTCAGTTTAACTTGCATCACATATAAAATACTGGAATCTATTATTAGAGACAAGTTGGAAGTATTTCTTGAAAATAACAAGCATGATTTTCATTAGGAAATGTCAAGCCTGACAAACCTGGTATTCTTTGAAGAAGCTACCAAGTGTTTCCTGCAATATCATCAGATATAGACCTCCTCAGCTGTAGGCAAGAATTTTACTCAACTGCCAAGACCTGCTGCGCTTATGTCTATATAGCTTGTTACGTAATAAATATGCATCACCGCATCTGTAATAGGCCACGCCCCCACAATTGGGGAAAACAATTGTTGTACGGTGGGCTGTACAAATAACCAAGCCAAGAACCCCAGCTTCGTGTCCTCCTGTGCAAAAAGGTTATGACAAGAATCGGAACCAAAATTCAATAAGAACCAGATTTGATAAGCACAATCAGAATGGTGACAGGAATCTATAAAATATAAACGATGACAACCCTAGACTGCTAGGCCCATTGGCAGTCACTGTTATTGTGGCTTGTAGAGCCACCAGAGCACAGTGCTCAGAAAGCTGCAGCTCAATAACCTTTCGTATTGTTGGTGGCCTGCTGTCTCTGGATGTTGAAATCGCAGGAAGGTTATGGGAACACCAGCCCCTTCATCTATCTCCCTCTGCGGTCACACAGATGAGGAACATGTGATTGAGGACTGGCTCCAGCACATACCCCTGTCTGAGGGGAGGGCTGGGATTCCTCGCCCCCTGCCACCACACAGGCTAGCATCTTAGAACAGAATTGTAGCGTTGTCTCTCTCTCAAGCCAGTTGATAAATGGACCTTATACAGCACCTCTCCCTGTAGTGGACTTCACATCTACTTCACTCAACATAAATTACATACTGTACATACACATACACTAAAATATGTGTACATACGTATTAAAATGTGTTGTATAATTATAATGACGTGGCAGTGTAGTATAATGGTTAATGAGCTGGCTTAGTAGCTGGTTGGCACAGGTTTGATTCCTGAGTAGGACACTACCGTTGTACCCTTGAGCAAGGTACTTAACCTGCATTGTTTCAGTATATATCCAGCTGTACGAATAGTTGCAATGTAAATGCTATATAAAAAGTCGTGAAAGTTGCTCTGGATAAGAGCGTCTGCTAAATGCCTGTAATGTAATGTATACTTTTTCTCAGATCTGATTTGGTGGTGGACTCTTTTCTTCAGCCTTATAGCTAGTGCTTAGGAGACCTTCGGGTGTGATGTACAGTACTATGCAGTTGACCCCTATTTTCTCAGTATTGTGCATAACAGGTGGGGTCAGGAATCAGGATTACAGCTGTTCCTGAATCTGTGCTGGGGGATACATGTGTATGTGATAATTTAGGATTGGGGGCAGAGGGGAGGAGGACTCCTTTAAAGAAAGCAAACTCATAGCAACCAGGAAGGAGAGCAAAATACTTTTCTGCATGCTGCATGGCAAGCAGTGGTGGGTTCCTCGGGGAAACAGCAGCGGTCTGACTGGGCCGAACATGCCAAGAGGCTGCAGATACACTTTAATGGTCTGGGAATGTTAGCATGTCTGCGACAATAACTCGTATAAACCAGGCTAATGCACTCATGTTCTCTAATATTGTACATGTCTCTGGATCTGCTAAATGAATGTAATGTTTTCTAGCTTAAAAAAAACAGGGCCACTGGGGATTGGGGGGGGGGGGGCACTGGCATTTCCTGTTAGTGAGTGGTTTCATGTTCCCAAACCTCCTGTGATATGCAAGTAAGGAAAAGTCACAGGAGCCATCAAAATGGCTCTACTTTTTCCAAGCTAAATTTTACAAACCACATGGGGATGTGGCTGAATGCATCCTGAGGTTCTACAAACTTCACTTTTGGAAGTTTAGCACAGCCCACAAATATGTATGACAGATGGCAGTGAAAAACATGAATGGAAAGTTTTGAAATATTTAGCGAATTAAAATGTCTGCTAGTGTGGAGCTGTGTGTAGCAAGATACCCAGGCTAAGCTACTTTGGTAAATATCTGCCTGTGTAGAGGTGTGTAGAGATATATCTAAAATGGCATCATTAATAATGATCTACAAGTTTTCCAAGGTGAAAAGAATGTCAAACAAATGAGGTGAAAATAATTCTTTAATACAAAAATGCACGTTTCATTCCCTTGATATGGTTTGGCAAGCCTATCAACAATAATACAAAATTCATCTGAATTAGCAAGTGCAAACCTGCCTGACATTTTAAAAGCACAAGACAGGAGTGGAATCCAGAGTACAGAAGTAGAAAAGAGACAAAATACACTTTTATATATTTCATACCATATTAATCTTAAAATACAAAGACAATAGAAAAATATTTTTTACAAAACATTGTGAACTGAACAAAAACGTGGGGATTTCAGGCAGGACTTTCAGAAAGACCATTCCCTTCACTTCTCAGCCTGTTCCATTGCAGAATTCCATGTGACCTTAGTTTGAAAAAACTTCCAATCTCATGGAGAGAAAGGGTGAATAAACCAAAACAAATCTACAAATGAATTGTTTTGAAAAAAAAAAAAAACAGTGTAACATTAACAGAACACATTTTCAATTATTTAAAAATGAGAAAACCTGGCAGGGTGGAATATTATAGAAGAAAATGGACGATTTCCTGATTAATGTTTCCGTCTCCGACTGGAGGCTACAGACGGCCAACGCCTGACAGCACGTTTACAAAAGGCTTGAGCCAAGGACATATTCCACCATTACAGAACCGGCTGATGACAAAGTGCTGCTATGACTGTCTGTCAGCACTGTCCGCTGGTCTCGCTGCTGTCAGAAGGAGAGCTGGATAGCTTGGGGACAGCGATGGGGTCACCCTTCATGAGGTAGAGCTGGATAGCTTGGGGACAGAGATGGGGTCAGCCTTCATGAGGACGTTTGCCCGCAGCCATGTCCCCTTCTGTCCCACACTGCCCCTTCGCACAGGAAGTGCCACAACCCTCAGATGAGGGCATCCATTGGTCGGAAATGACATCATCCACTCATCATCCAACAAAAACAGCTGGCTTCAAAATAAAAGCCCTCGTTACACAAGGACACTGCATACATTATCAGGCTTCATCTATGCTGGCTCTCCCCTTGGAGATGCACACCTTCCAACATCATTCAAGTCGTTTAGCAACACAGGAAATGGACTCTGTACCACCAAGTGTGCAGGCATACCAGGCCAAACAAGTGCTACTCTCTCCATTCTCCACAGAGTCAGGAAATACTGATTCTCACACCTGACCTCCCCCAAGGCAGAGGACTTGGGTATGTCATAAACACACACATGCATGCATACACACACACACGTGCTCATAATGCACACGCACACACACACACACACACGTGCTCATACATGCATACACACACACACGCGTGTGCTCATACATGCACACGCACACACACGTGTGCTCATACATGCGTACGCACACACACACACGTGTGCTCATACATGCACACACACACACAAGTGCTCATACATGCACACGCACACACACACACACACACACGTGTGCTCATACATGCACACGCACACACACAACACACACACACACACGTGTGCTCATACATGCACACGCACACACACACACACACACACACACGTGTGCTCATACATGCATACGCACACACACACACACACACACACGTGTGCTCATACATGCGTACGCACACACACACACACACACACACGTGTGCTCATACATGCACACGCACACACACGTGTGCTCATACATGCGTACGCACACACACGTGTGCTCATACATGCACACACAAGTGCTCATACATGCACACGCACACACACACACGTGCTCATACATGCATACGCACACACAAACACAGACACACACACACGTGCTCATACATGCACATGCACACACACACACACACACACACACTCATACATGAATGCGCGCACACACACACAGATGAGTTTAAAAGTGCTCACATTAGTGTTGCTCTGTGCTGGAGTGTCTCAGGGTTTCATTTTGCTTTGTGAATAAGTTAACAGCAGTTCACAGCGTGATTGTCTGTGGTGGGCAGGACTCAGCAGATGAGCTCCTGCTGGAGCAGGGGCTCCTCGTAGGTGAAGGCTCCGCCCCTCCCCGCCTTGATCTCACCCTGCCCGGGGCACAGTGTGTAGGAGGCAACAATAACCAGCTCCGGGGAGGGGGCGGGGCTCTCCAGCTCAGGATACGACTCTGATTGGCTGGTCTCAGGGTCATCCAGGGAGGGCAGCAGTCTGGTGTGGGTGTGGCCAGTGTGGGGGTGGGAGTGACCGTTCAGCCAGGGGTGCTTTAGACAGTCCTCTGCCGTGGCCCTCTGTCTGCAGACACACAAAGCAGGGATCTGCATTAACATGACTCCCTCTACACACTGAGTAGGGATCTGCATTAACATGGTCTCCTCTACACACAGAGCAGGTGCAATCTACTCACTCAGATAAGCAATGGTGAAAAGCATCAATTCATTAACTAATGATGGAAAATGAATGGTGAACTCCCACGCTGTGCACTATGTTCTCTGAAAATATTAATACATTAAAAGCACATTTTGGGAATATTTTCTTGGCTGTCATGCATACCAGTAGGTAGTTTGCCTTTTTGCTTTGTCATTAAGCAGTGTGACATAGACGCATATATATATTTACGCATGTGTACATAAATACAAGCTAAGTGGAGCATGTTTTACTACTCTGTCTGAAACCTAGCTGCCCTGGTGCCTTTCCCCCTGTAAGGCCTGTCTCTGAGGCCTAGCTGCCCTGGTGCGTTTCCCCCTGTAAGGCCGGTCTCTGAGGCCTAGCTGCCCTGGTGCGTTTCCTGTAAGGCCTGTCTCTGAGGCCCAGCTGCCTGGTGCTTTTCCCCCTGTAAGGCCTGTCTCTGAGGCCTAGCTGCCCTGGTGCTTTTCCCCCTGTAAGGCCTGTCTCTGAGGCCTAGCTGCCCTGGTGCCTTATCCCCTGTAAGGCCTGTCTCTGAGGCCTAGCTGCCCTGGTGCTTTTCCCCCTGTAAGGCCTGTCTCTGAGGCCTAGCTGCCCTGGTGCGTTTCCCCCTGTAAGGCCTGTCTCTGAGGCCTAGCTGCCCTGGTGCCTTTCCCCCTGTAAGGCCTGTCTCTGAGGCCTAGCTGCCCTGGTGCTTTTCCCCTGTAAGGCCTGTCTCTGAGGCCTAGCTGCCCTGGTGCTTTTCCCCTGTAAGGCCTGTCTCTGAGGCCTAGCTGCCCTGGTGCTTTTCCCCCTGTAAGGCCTGTCTCTGAGGCCTAGCTGCCCTGGGCTTTTCCCCCTGTAAGGCCTGTCTCTGAGGCCTAGCTGCCCTGGTGCTTTTCCCCCTGTAAGGCCTGTCTCTGAGGCCTAGCTGCCCTGGTGCTTTTCCCCCTGTAAGGCCTGTCTCTGAGGCCTAGCTGCCCTGGTGCTTTTCCCCCTGTAAGGCCTGTCTCTGAGGCCTAGCTGCCCTGGTGCTTTTCCCCCTGTAAGGCCTGTCTCTGAGGCCTAGCTGCCCTGGTGCATTTCCCCCTGTAAGGCCTGTCTCTGAGGCCTAGCTGCCCTGGTGCATTTCCCCCTGTAAGGCCTGTCTCTGAGGCCCAGCTGCCCTGGTGTGTTTCCCCCTGTAAGGCCTGTCTCTGAGGCCTAGCTGCCCTGGTGTGTTTCCCCCTGTAAGGCCTGTCTCTGAGGCCTAGCTGCCCTGATGCCTTTCCCCCTGTAAGGCCTGTCTCTGAGGCCTAGCTGCCCTGGTGCCTTTCCCCCTGTAAGGCCTGTCTCTTTATCAGCTGTTTGAATTTTGGCTGAATTAGCAGCAGTGAACTCCACTGCCAGCCCGTCAGGCTCTTATTCTCCTCAGGGGATCCGGTTCAGACTGGAGCAAGCTGCCTCCAGGTCCTGAACTCAGCTCACAGTCGAGAAAATGCCTGGCGTTTCTGATAATCGCAAACCCAGCGGGAATAAGCCAGGAAATGTATCAACATACACACGCCCAGTGATTTTCCTCTATCTAAACCATCTTACCCAGACACCACACACTCCTCACCTGCACAGCCACTCCCATACTCACCTGCACAGCCACTCCCACACTCACCTGCACAGCCACTCCCACACTCACCTGCACAGCCACTCCCACACTCACCTGCACAGTCACTCAATTGCACAGCCACTCCCACACTCACCTGCACAGCCACTCCCACACTCACCCTCACAGCCACTTACCTGCACAGCCACTCCCACACTCACCTGCACAACCACTCCCACATAGGCCATTAGCCAGCAGCCCCCTCTATTCCCTCAATGACTGCAGGCCCTGCCTCCTGACAGTTATTTTCCTGAGTTTTGCTCCAGCTGCTCATAGACCTTCACACCCAATCTCTCCGATGGAGCTGAAACCCTGAAAGCATACTTTGCTTCCCAGCTTTTATTTTCCCTCCTGACTTGCTCAAGAAGAATTTTCCACAGCGATTTTTAAACCACATACTCTGAGCCATTAAACAGTGTGCAGTCTATGACCCAAGACCAGAGATTTTACAGTGTTGTTAACTGCTGGTGCTTCTCATCGATGCCAGACCATGGCACCCTGACCTTCGATAATAGAACATGGTGTAAAACACTGTACCAAAGAGACTGTTCCCTCAGCACTTAGTGTGATAAAGAAAATAAAGCCATAACACAGCCATGTATGCTTATCAGCAGCATCCTTACACACACAGCATATACAATATATAATGTTCTGTCATAGTGTATATTACACAGCCAAGTGTGTGTGCCTGTGTGTAAACATGCATTACTATGATAGTTTTGTGGTTGACTCTGCATGCCACAAGTCAGACACACTGTAATGTCAGGGTTGGAAATTGTGGCTCCTTGTGGCAACTAATGACCAATTTTGACATACTTTACTGAGGGTTTAACTTTCTAGAGGGAAAAATGCAAATTGAACAGAAGCCAGATGACTAATACATTCTGCCAGTCCCCAGAAAGGCTGGGATTTGTCCTCTGAACCAGTTCAAAGCACCAAGACCTGGGGTTCCCTTTGACCAGAGCCTGACCTCACCTGGGGTTCTTGACAAGGAGGGACTTGATGAAGTCGACTGCCAGGGAGGACACGCCCAGGAAGATTTCCTGGGAGTAGTCCACGTTGACCTGAGAGATGTTGAGGAAGGTCTCCTGCTTGTTGTCACCCAGGAATGGTGACTCACCGGTCAGCATCACATACGTAAGAACCCCAATGCTCCTAAGGAAAGGCATGAAGAGAGGGGTGAGACTTGGGAACCCTTTACCCTCCACAGGCTCCTCCTTCATTAGGGGCTTAGTGATGCTATCTCTTAGGCATTCCATGGCTGTCTGCACTTCAGGTGTGTCCAAACTTGGAAAAATGCCTTACCCAGCACTAGGCAAGTTCCTGGCCCATTTACACAACAATTCATTAAGGATTCAGCCACATACAAATAATTTATTAAGTTATATAAATAAAGAAGTTTAACAATAAAAGACAAGACAGTACTACTAAAAATTACACAACCCAAAATATTACATAATTTAATAAATCAGAAAACAGGACCTCATCCTGTTATCTTGTACCTACCACATATCTGTCGCTGTACTGAGTGGCTCATAGTTCAGGATTTCTGGGGCTGAAACAGAATTAGATCTATTAGCTTCAATGGTCAAAATATACAATGAGATACAATAGCATACATTACATTTTACATTTTGCATACAATACAAGTTATATTCATATTTCTTGGTGCTCTTCTCCAATAGCACAATACATATGTGAGAGAATACATGTACATTCTCTTAAATCACATTCACAACAGTAACACAGAACTAGAGCACACACGCAGCATTGCTAAAGCGCTAACATCTTTAACCATACACAGCACAGGAGTCACTCACCTACGTACTCTGGGGTGCCCAGGATCTCTCGAACCTCCTTCACGTTGTCCATGCACCTGGACAGGCCAAAGTCGACAATGCGAATGTCCCCCAGGGGACGGGAGCTGGTCAGCAGGATGTTCTGGGGCTGGAGGCACAAAGGCAGCAGCCTGAAGCCCACAGAAATGCCACCGCAGAGCAGAAGAGCTGCTCGCTGTGTTTAGACCTGATATGGACTGCAGCTCAGCTGAAAAGCAGTGAGCTGCCCGCTGTGGTCAGACCTGATATGGACTGCAGCTCAGCTGAAAAGCAGTGAGCTGCCCGCTGTGGTCAGACCTGATATGGACTGCAGCTCAGCTGAAAAGCAGTGAGCTGCTCGCTGTGGTCAGACCTGATATGGACTGCAGCTCAGCTGAAGAGCTGCCTAAATGAGAAATCGTGCAAAAAAATAATAAAAAAACACCCATAAAACAGAAATGGTCTATGCATTTATGGGAACAACATTTCTACTTTCATAGATTTTGGCAGGCTTGTGTCTTATAGGGCAACTATCGGTTTACTTATGTAATCTGTCAACTTTTAACATATATTTATAGATCATTATGCAATGTAATTGGACATAATTCCTTGAAAATATCCTAAATACGTGACAATGATTTATGCAAATATGCAATCTCTTTACAATGGAATGAATGGGAAATGGTTCAGGATTTGGAAATTCCAAGCAAATACTTGAATTATGCAATACTATGTTGTGCAATTAAGTTAATTCTACTGTATTATTATAAGTTTTTGCCTATATGTGCAGACTGACCTGAGAAATGACATTCTGAAAAACATTTCATGTTGTTACAAGGACAGGTAATGTCAGTGACCAGAAGCACGGTGCAAGCATTCTCTGAGTGAATATATAAAATAATTTAAAATACATTAAGGTGGCATTTGTGTGGATTCATTAAAAGGTTTATACTGTATCCTAAGTTCTGAGTGACAAAAATGAAATGCTTTTCACAACATATTGAAATTCCAAATATCACTATTGCTGAAGAATGACCCTGTACAATGAGTTCCAATTTTAAATTTTCTTGTAGCCTATGCTCAATGCACTGTGGTGGTCTCTTGAAGACTTTACAGAACGTCACAGTCTAAATTAGAGCCCGACCGATGCCAGATTTTTGGGTCCGATGCCGATCCCGATTTTGGAGAGTCCTAGCCCACCGATTACCAATGTTCTGACCGATATTTTGTCATAAAGTGCAACATTTTCAAATCAATTTGAAAAACTTATATTTTATTAAAGTTTCTATATTTAAGAACATTTAACTTATAAGCAAACAAATAAAAATACAAATAAACACACAAAGAACTTTTTTGATAAATACATGTAAAAGATTATATTAATATATATATATATATATATATATATATATAAACATCATCTTTAAGTGTGTGAAATCAAAATAACTCCACACCTTGCTTTTACTTCTTTCTTTCCCAGCCATCTATAAAAAATTAATTAGAAAAAATCAGTTTTCCAGTTTCAAACATATATTTTTATAAATATTAATATTGTTGTTGTTATTATTAATTTGTTATTATTATTTCTTAGTATATATTCTCAGTAAATTAATTATATTTTCTTATTTTATTCCTACTACATGATCTCAAAGAGTAAGACTTTATCTAGCGAGCTTCCCTGTCCATAAGAATTCGGTGGTGAAAAAAACTACAATGCGCTCTGACGCGTGACTAGATGACACACTGGCTCGCAATAACGCATTAACTATTGACACAGCCTCATTATTTCTTATTATATATTCTCAGTAAGTTAAATGAATTATATTTTCTTATTTTATTTCTACTACATGATCTCAAAGAGTAAGACATTATCTAGCGGAGCTAATGAGTGAATCAAGTGTAACGTTAGATGAAATTAAATTGACTGGATGAAATACGTGAAAAAAACTACAATGCGCTTTCGTGCAGGTTACCCGCGCTAACTGTTGGTTGATTCACTTCTCCAACAGCAATCCTTCTCTCATGTTATCACGACAAAGCTAGATAACATGGCTTAAAATGATCCACGTTAGAAGTGTTTTATCAGCGTTTTTACTGTCTGGTTAGCTTGCTACGATGACGCGTGACTAGATGACACACTCGCTTGCAATAACGCGTTGGCTATCGACACAGCATCATATAGTAGCTAATATCATCTCAGATAAAAAAACAAATGTGTGATGCATTCAATCACCATTTTATTTTGGCTGGTTATTTATTTCAGAATACAGCGATGTCCTCTGGAAATGTAGATCCTGCGCTGCTTATGTGCTCACTGCCACTTCATAAAGGCTTGCTAAAGTGAACCAAATATGTTAGCTAGCTCGCTCGCTTGATAATGAGGATTGATAAACATAGTGGTCGTATAAACGCATTTAATTAAAAACTTTCACTAAATATACATTCCTTTATTGCGGCAATCGAATCTGTGCAGACAAGTCTTACAGTGGAGTATACTGGATGAGGCACGAGTGACAAACGTCTTATTACAGAAGTAGCACGTCAGCTGCTGCAGTTCACACTTGTATTAGAGCTCCCTCTACTGGATAATTCTACTAAATAGCAATTACAATGTTCGAACAGACAAGTACAGATAAATAATCAATGTTTTTTTTTTGTTTATTATACTTATTTAAAAATCGGGACACATCGGCTGCATAACTGCCGATCCCGATGTCGTCAAAAAAGTCAAATAAAGGCCGATATATCGGCCATACCGATATATCGGTCGGGCTCTAGTCTAAATGTAGCTAAATATAGGGAGACAATGCATCACGTGGCCACAGTATTTTATTCTATTTTATTTATTTTATTGTTTATTTTTACAGGGACAGTGCACAATTAAAAGGTAATTGCACCAGAGTTAGCTAGCAGCTAATTTACATCTGCTGTACCCAGTAAAGTCAGACCTACTGCAGGCGCTGTCACAGTAAGTCACCACCAAAGCCTACACAGCCAATAAGAGTCCCAGAATCTGATATATAATTCTGCGTACTGCGTACTAATGTCTTGTTTGCTTTCAATCTTGGCTCATCTCTTAAACTTATCACAGATATGACTTGATACCCATACCAGTGCAATCATTGATACCTGCTCATTAACTTGCTCACTAAGTCTGGGAATCAGTGCAACACCTGCATCTTCCAAACAGTCTTAATTTTCTTCCATTACCTAAACACAACAAAAATGCTGTGGAGCATTCTCTCCAGCCATGAGCCGTCAGAATGCAGAAGCTGTTGAAGTTTGAGCTTGACACACCCAGACCCTCCATCTCTTTTAGGGTCTGAAAACACAACTTCCAGATCATGAAAAAATCACATCCCTTCAGCCCCCTGTGAAACTGACCTTCAGATCCAGGTGAACCACGTTGTTGCGGTGGAGCCAAGCCACGCCCGTGAGGATTTGCCTGGCCAATCGGATCACGTCCTTCTCAGTGAAAGCATCGTCGCTCTCTGCTACACACTGGTTAAAGATTTCCCCTCCGGCAGCACTGCATGGGAGAACAGTAGTCTTAAGGCTCAAAAGAACCACACACGCACACATGCACACACGCACACACACACACACACACAGGCATGCATAAACACACACACACACACACACAGGCATGCATAAACACCACACACACACACACACACACACACACGCACGCACGCACTCTCACACACACACACGCACACGCGCACAGACAAGAATGATTGTAAATGTGGTTCTCACACAGATGTCAGATAATCAGTAATGAGTCAGCAGTAATGGATCTATTTTTAGCAAAGTGTTCCTCAGAGGACCTACGTTTAGACACTTAATTAACTATAGTTCTGAAAATCCCTTTTATCACCCACAGCACTATCCCCTGATCCCTTTACAACAGTGGTAACCAACCCTGTTCCTGGAGATTTACCATCCTGTAGGTTTTCATTTCAACCCTAATTTGGCACACCTGCCTCTGCTAATTAGCAGCTCAACAAGATACCTAGCTGTTGAATAAGGTGTGCTTTGTTAGGGTTGGAATGAAAACCTACAGGACGGCAGATCTCCAGGAACAGGGTTGGTTACCACTGCTTTACAACATCCAATTAAAATGTACCAGAAACTTAGCACAAACAAAAAACCTATTCTACAGAAACACGCGACTCTTAAAACCTTGCAGTAACATTCTCTAACCCCCCACCTCCAACCCAATGGCCAAGAGTCAGCCCAGGTCTCAGGTCTCTTATAAATTACATAACTGCCCATTGTTCATTGGCGTGGGAAAAAGGCCAATATTTTTTTTCGACAGACAGCATGTGACTCCTGCAGAGGTCCAGCAGTCACACCCATAAATCAGCACAAATTAGCTCCCACTCCCAAAGCTTCATTACTGAGGATGTTAAGTCAGAAAGTCAGTACCAGGCCAGATAAGGACTGATTGTCTGGGATCTGCCAGATAAGAGAAAATTCCAACCACAACAAACAGTTACTGTGCATACTACACAAGTAAGCCATGAATTAAACATCTGAACACAACAGCCTGAAGTTGGCTAATTGCTTAGTATCAAGGAAATGTGTGGAGGCGATTGCTACTCTCTATTTCTCCCATGGTTCAAATCTCAGTTAATTGTGTGTGATTGTGTGTGTGTGTGTGTGTGTGTGTGTGCGCGTGTGTGTGTGTGTATGTGTACTTGTGTGTGCTTGCACGCATGAGTGTACATTTTGTGTTTGTTTACATGTGGTTTATGCCCCAAAATGGAATCACAACCAAAAATGTGATTAAAATGTCAGCATATGCTTCTCTGAGACCACACTACAGGGCCCTGTGTCACGAGGCAGGGCTGCTGAGTTAGCTGGATAACTGCACTGATACCCCTTTTCCACCAACGCAAACCTAGTTCTGGTTCTGGGCTGGTGCTAGTGCCCGTTTGAAGTTGGTTCAACTTGCAAACCTTCTAAGAACCACGGGCTAGAGAGCCAGGTCATTACGTCACTGTATACGCCTGTATATGTCTCCGCTTTCCCAGCAACATCGTTACCTATTAAAATGTATGTCCTGTAAAAATACAGATAACAAACTGTCTAAATGTGAAAAACCAACTTCATACATATACATTTATTTATATTATTTCAGACTTATTTACTATATCAACTTTAAGACAAGCAACACGCTCGGAATTATCTCATCGCGACCCATTAAATCCAATGGTGCAGATGTTGCTTCATAATTTCAAACTGCTTTCCTAACGGCTATTTTGAGTCCTGTGACTTGAGTTCCAACAGTGAATATGTACGGATTCCTAGATGTGCTGATAGCGACCACCCTTTCTCATATTAACCTCAAGACAGGAAGGACACACATGCTAGCAAATTTATGTCAAGTTCCATTCATTTATATGGGGTGGTCGATACACGTTAGCAACCAAAAGCTAGCGCAGGACCACCTCTTACTTATTTGCCGGCACAGAAAAAAATCGCGAAAGTACTGAAAAAATAACCACTGGAGGATAACAAGGACATTTTTTCCTACATAACTAGGTACAGGTTGTTACCGATATTTCGCCTATTCATATATAGTTGCAAATCAGTTTACGTTTTCCTGTCTGTCGAACGAAGGTGGTCGATAATAGGTGGTCTCACTCTACCTGGCGGTCACAAAGTTTTAGTTGGTCATAATAATCCCGCCCCCAGCCCCTGACGTAAGCGGTTCTTGGTTCTAGACCAGATCTAGAGTTGGTTCCGCTTTGGAACCAGTTTTCCTGGCCGAGAGCCGGTTCTTTTGCTGTCGAAAAGCGAATACCTGGTTCGTGATTAGGCACCAGCTCCGAATCGGCCCTTCAAATGCCTTGATGGAAAAGGGGCACGAGTAAAACCTGGAACCCTCCCAAACCTGGAACATGGACTGAAATAAAACGGGCTGTTCTGGGTTTGGCTCAGCGTAGTTATCCAGCTAACTCAGTAATCCTGCTTTCCGAAACACCTCCAGGTCTGATTCATCAGAAACAACTGCAAGTACTGTAGGTGTGTACAAGCAGCCAGATTTTTAACAGAAGGAAAGAAAATGTTGACAGTTCAGAGAATTTGCCATTATAGTTCTAGTGCATTGGAAGGGATGTGGTTTTGGTTGCCTGTTTGTGTGTGTGTGTGTGTGTTTGTGGGAGTGTATGCGTGTGTGCATTTGTGTGCAAGTCGATGCATTTTTGTGTGTGTGTGTGTGTGCGCACGTACATGTGTATGCGTGTTTGCATGTGTGGGTGTATGCGTGTGTGTTTGTCAGTGTCCCTGTGAACATGTGTATGCGTGCTCGCATGCGCATGCGTTTGTGTGTGTGTGTGTATTTGTGAACATGTGTATGCATGTTTGCATGTGTGTATGTTTTTGTGTATTTATGAACATGTGCGTGTGTATGTGTGTATGTATGTTTGTGTATGTATTTGTGAACATGTGTATGCGTGTTTGCATGTGTGCGCTTATGTCTGTGTGTATGATTGTGTTTGTGTGTGAGTGAGCCACAGACCTGTATGAGGTGCTGTGAGTAGCAGGCCCTGTGAGTGACAGCACATCACCACCAGGCTGCACAGGATGTCAGTGCTTCTGCTCCGGATGCTTTATTTCTCCCAAGCGATGCGAAGAGAACATTTGTCCCCACTCTGACTGCTCAGCAGCTTAGCTGCAAAAAAGCCCTCACTTACCAAAAATAAACAGGCCTACATTTAAAAATTCCCCAAATACCCACATCCCCTGCATTAAGGGTTTTATATCTACGAACTGTCAAACCTCCAAACTACGCAGAAAAGACATAAAGAGGCAGGAAAAATTCCCCAAGCGGAATTTGTGATTACCCATTCTTTTCCGCTCATGTCAAATCGTATCATTTAATCCACATTTTCCTGGCAAGAGTGAAACCAAGTGTCAGTGTCTCTGCATGCAAAGAAGGATATGTCCTTCAGCCTGTATCAGCCATACAATCTCACCATTTCAGGTGTGTAAAATGTGCTTGTTGCCCTTTTAAAGGGTGCACATACAATCGTGCATTTTAACTTGACAGTTGAAGGAAATGTGGTAAACGAAAGACTAAGACTTTCAGGAACTTTATTTTAATTCCACTTTCCTTTTAAATAGTGAAATAAAGTTTGTTTGGTGCAAAAATAAACAAGGGGTTGCTGGCTTTTTTCTTTTTTGTTATTACTCTGAGTTTATGATTATTGAGTTGGAAGGGACACCAGACTGACACTGAGGTCTCTTCCCTTAATGTACTGAGATATGTGAACTGAGCCTTTATAGCCCTCCATCTGAGACTTCAAAAGACTGATATTACTGATATTCTCTCTCTCTCTCTCTCTCTCTCTCTCTCTCAGCAGTGGTTACAACATACGACTATATACAATGAATCAGAGAATGTGAATGTTATATAAAAAATATAAAAATATATACAAAAATATCAGTAAGTGATGTTAGGTGTGTGTGTGTGTGTCTGACTATCTGTGTGTTGTGTGCATGAGTGAATATTATGTGTCTGCTTGTACGCGTGTATGCTGTGTGTAAATGTGTGCATGAGGTGGTCACACATTGTCCCTCAGAGTATGGCAAGAGAACACAAATTGTGCTGCTAGTATGCAGCAACCTTTTTCTTCTCCTAATAGGTAGGGTAACTATCTTCATTGGGTATATCATTGAATTGGGGACATTACTGGATCATTTTTTGGTAGAATTTTTGGCGAATTTGGTCAAATTCTGTGCATTCCATTAGAAAGTTTAAATTTGGTTGCCTTTGCATTGTTGGCACAATCTTTTTTCTTCTGGCAACCATGATTTTCTGTGCCTCCCAGTTTCTATGGCTAAGTGGTGCTCGCTGAGTCTGTACCTCGTCAAGGTGGTTCTCAGTTTTTTGTCAGTAACTGTGGTCAGGTAGTTCGCTACAGCATACTGTCTTTTTAGGGCCAAATAACATTTCATTTTACTTTGCGATTTTGTTTTAGTTTCCCAGTAGGTTTCAGCAGTCTCAGCAGTGCTTACTTTTCCTCATCCTTAAAATACATTTTCCATTGTTTTCAGCAGCTATTGAATGTGGATGTCATGTCTAGAATCCTTTTCTTCACCTTAGTGGATTTTTGGTCGATTTGTGATGAGTTTTGGGTGGATTTGTGATGAGTTTTGGGTGGATTTGTCCTAAGTTCTGGGTGGATTTGTGATGGGTTTTAGGTGGATTTGTGATGGGTTTTAGGTGGATTTGTGATGGGTTTTAGGTGGATTTGTCCTGAGTTTTGGTGGATTTGTGATGAGTTTTGGGTGGATTTGTCCTGAGTTTTGGTGGATTTTTGATGGGTTTTTGGTGGATTTGTGCTGAGATTGGATGTATGTGCTGTGAGTGTAACCCAGGGTGGAAATGTCCTTACCACTCCAGGACCAGGATGATCTCAGAGGTGGTCTCATAGACTTCGTGCAGGGAAACCACAAAGGGGTTGGCTCTGGCGGACTCCAGCACAGCGATCTCGTTGATGATGTCCATGCGGCAGTCCTCACCCTTCCGCCGCTTGCGCAGAATCTTGGCGGCGTGTTCCTTTCCTGTTGCCCTCTCAACACACTTCTTCACCACTGCAAACTTCCCCCTGGGGATGGACCAGAAAACCACCAAACCTGAGTTATACAAAAAGGCTTTTTCAAAATACATACCTTAACCTTTAACCTTAACCTTAACCATAACTGCCCCAAAGACACCCTGCAGAACTGCCCCAAAGACACCCTGCAGAACAGCCCCAAAGACACCCTGCAAAACTGCCCCAAAGACACCCTGCAGAACAGCCCCAAAGACACCCTGCAGAACAGCCCCAAAGACACCCTGCAGAACAGCCCCAAAGACACCCTGCAGAACAGCCCCAAAGACACCCTGCAGAACAGCCCCAAAGACACCCTGCAGAACTGCCCCAAAGACACCCCGCAGAACTGCCCCATAGACACCCTGCAAAACTGCCCCATAGACACCCTGCAGAACTGCCCCAAAGACACCCTGCAGAACTGCCCCAAAGACACCCCGCAGAACTGCCCCATAGACACCCTGCAAAACTGCCCCATAGACACCCTGCAGAACTGCCTGTGAGGATCGGGCACAGAGTGGCATACAGACTGAGGGCTCTGTGAGGGCACAGAGTGGCATACAGACTGAGGGGTCTGTGAGGACCGGGCACAGAGTGGCATACAGACTGAGGGGTCTGTGAGGACCGGGCACAGAGTGGCATACAGACTGAGGGCTCTGTGAGGGCACAGAGTGGCATACACACTGAGGGCTCTGTGAGGGCACAGAGTGGCATACAGACTGAGGGCTCTGTGAGGGCACAGAGTGGCATACAGACTGAGGGCTCTGTGAGGATCGGGCACAGAGTGGCATACAGACTGAGGGCTCTGTGAGGATCGGGCACAGAGTAGCATACAGACTGAGGGCTCTGTGAGGACTGGGCACAGAGTGGCATACAGACTGAGGGCTCTGTGAGGAGACCAATGGAATCCCCTACACCTACAGCCAGACCCTTCTCAGGGCACTGCCCCTTCTGTCAGCCAGACAGTGGGCTCCAGAAAGCTGGCTGGGGGGACAGGACCGCCTCTGGACCACGACCAGGACCACCAAAAAACACGGCGGTCAGCTAGGGAGGTCTCAGACACCCCTGCCCCTCTCAGCCACGGACAGTACCTCACTGCTACTCGAATTGAACTGCAATCTCAATTACACAGCAGGTGCTGTAATCTCAGTCCTTCATCTACACACAGAGATGGGGTATGCATAGAGCTGAAACACAGCCATAACCAGGCCATGTCTGTGTGAACACATGCAGTATACCTGCATGAGTAATGTGCTTAGGTAGAAATATATCTGAAGTGTTTAGGATCCAGCAACGGCTTGCTTAAAAGGCAAAAGAAAAATAAAAGAATATTGCATTTTGATAAAATAAATAACTGGTGCTAACACTAACAACCTAAATTAAGTTCACAATCACATCCTGGGCAGTGGAGCACAATGCTGGGGGGCTGGTTGAGGTTCACTCAAGTTTTCAATGAACAGAGCTGGAGAGGCCACAGATGTTAGAAAATACATATAGCCTATATAACGGAGAAATGACTCAGAAATGATCCAGAAATGACTGGGTGTAGATAGCGCTAATCTAGTCGAGAGACTATTTTCCTATGGAGACTGCGTTTTCAGTGCTACCAAAGCCTAACTCACGTTGGCGTAGGGGGGCTGGGGGGGAAAGGGTGACTCACATGCAGTAGACAGTTAGCTAGCCTCGTTCACACTCGCTTCAGCTTGTGAAGCAACTTCCCTGGTCCTTCTACTGATTTCCTCTAGCCAACTAGACTGAACAGCTGAACGACAAGAGCAAGCAGCTCAAAATGATAGAGCGTAAGCACGAATTTGATCTCTCAACCCACTCATTTTAGGATGTAGGATATACGTCAACTCAGGCTCCTCCGTCATCTCTTCAAACCGCTAACCAGACTGAGCCAACATGCAGTTCAGTACTCTGGAAACTTGGCTTGCAGAACAGAAAAAATGAATGCAACAGATATGAAAACAATGTAAGAAAGACTGTCTAAGATTATCACTAGACTAAAAGCTCACCTGTTGAAATTGCATCTTGATTCAACAAACTCTGAAGTGAGCATTATTTATAGGTTGAATACCCACACTTCATCCAACACTATATATTATTTACCACTTAAAGCATTACATTCTTAATCTCCCTCTTGCACTTACTATGTCTTAAAAACGTAATAATTGTTCTAGATTGATGTAAAGACTAGGGCCACCAGTTTGTCTCCAGCATGTCACCTGCAGGGATTTAAACTGCTTTTCCAATGGTTATCCTCCAGGCGTTCCGATAGGCACACCAATGACATAGCCAAGAGACTAATCATATAATTGAGTTTCTAATCGAGACATTTATACAAACAACTAGTTGATTGAGAAAAGAAGGAACGTGAACATGGAAGTAAATGTAAGTTCTGTGAAAAGTATTTGGAGCATGTTATACAACTGCTCTCATTTTTTATTTTTTATTTTCCCACTACTTCTAACAAAACCTGACATGCCCCTGTACAAAATTTACAAATACTGTAGCACGTCTGCAGTAGGTAATCAAACTGAATTTAACATGTGAGTGTCTCTTGTAAACATCACTGTCAATCATCATCTGAGCTCAATTAGTGGCAATTCCTTTATCAACTTAGATTACTGAGGTGGTGCGAATGGGATAGTCTAAATGTTTAAGAAGTGTCTTGACAAAGGGACTCTCAACTTCTAGCTGCGATAAACTGGCGACCTGTCCAGGGTGTATTCCTGCCTCTCGCCCAAAGGAAAACTGGGATAGGCTCCAGCACTGCCCAGGATAAGCGGGTATAGATAATGGATGGATGGATGGACAACCTCTGAAGTACCATGTGAGAAAACAAGGGGATACAAACTGGGCCCAGTTTCATTAAACCAGATTACTAAGCTAGCTGGATAACTGCACTGAGTAAAACCTGGAACCGTCCTAAATCTGGAATATGGAAGGAAGTGAAAAGAGCTGTTCCAGGTTTACTCAGTGCAGTTATCCAGCTATCTCAGTAATCCTGCTCTGTGATACAGGGTTTTACTCAGTGCAGTTATCCAGCTAACTCAGTAAGCCTGCTCTGTGATAGAGGGTTTTACTCAGTGCAGTTATCCAGCTAACTCAGTAAGCCTGCTCTGTGATACAGGGTTTTACTCAGTGCAGTTATCCAGCTAACTCAGTAAACCTGCTCTATGATACAGGGTTTTACTCAGCGCAGTTATCCAGCTAACTCAGTAATTCTGCTCTGTGATACAGGGTTTTACTCAGTGCAGTTATCCAGCTAACTCAGTAATCCTGCTCTGTGATACAGGGTTTTAATCAGTGCAGTTATCCAGCTAACTCAGTAAGCCTGCTCTGTGATACAGGGTTTTACTCAGCGCAGTTATCCAGCTAACTCTACCATCATGCTTTGTGGAATACTGCCCCAGTGGCAAGGACACTCAGGCTCCTTAACCCAAAACTACAGAGTTCAGTGTTCTGGAAATCACCAGCGAGATGGCATCAAAATGGTGTATCTATTACAAAGGGTTAAGAGGCCTGGATTAACCTTTTGTGTTCTGACCCAAACCCGGAAGGGGTCACACGACGGCCTTCAATAAAATGTGCCCCGCTGTTCCAGATAAGAACCAGGCCCATGGTGGGCTGGTGGCTGAGCACGGGACAGGGGTCAGAAACCAGGGGGAAAGTGGGGAGGCTGTGTTATTTTTAAGAGTTAGACAAAAATCCTCTTGAGTATAGCATGATCAGAATCTCAAAATTATACACACATTGAACAAGTAGGAAAATTTACCAGGAACCAATTAAAACCATCTTCTTTTCTTAAAGCCATTAGTTTGAGGAGCACTGATGTCAGTGCTATAACCAGACCTTTACAAAACATTATTCTGTCCCAGGTTCACCAGAGCAGCAGAGCAACAGTAATTATTCTTTCACCTGTCAAGGACAGTGATAGAAGAGACTAGTTATGGCTTTGCCTGTGGAGACAGAGTAGGAATTGGAAGCAAGTCTGCATTAAGTGTCTCAATCATGCAGGAAGTGGATTTAGGCCAGTGGATGCTGCCCTAGTATAAGGCCTCACAGCAGAGATAGCCCCCACCCTCCCCTGTCTAACACGAAGGCTCTAATCTCCACAAGTTGCTGTCCTGGCATCTGCAGAGCTTACATTCCTCCAATGAATGAGATTTAGGGGCATGAACCTTGAGGCGCTAGCATTGCAGGGAGGGGTTAAAGATCCCCGGTGACCCCAGCCAGAGAGCCCTGCCCACCAGCCTGGTACATGCCCAAAAACCCAGCCAGAGAGCCCTGCCCCCCAGCCTGGTACATGCCCAAAAACCCAGCCAGAGAGCCCTGCCCCCCAGCCTGGTACATGCCCAAAAACCCAGCCAGAGAGCCCTGCCTGCCAGCCTGGTACATGCCCCAGCCAGAGAGCTCTGCCCGCCAGCCTGGTACATGCCCAAAAACGCAGCCAGAGAGCCCTGCCTGCCAGCCTGGTACATGGCCAAAACCTGCCAATCTCAGCCCGCAAACATGGTGGAAGGGTGGCCCCCCTTAAAGACTGAAAAATCCCAAACTTCCTCCAATCAGTAATGTGGGTTCAGGGATACAAGGCAGCATATTGTATCAGCAATAAAGGGCACCCAGAAAAGAAATGATCCTGCAGACATTACAAGCCTAGATGTCTCGCTCTGTCTCACTCCTTTTAGAACATAACATATCAGTGTGTATGTACTGGGCCTGCTCATATAGTGGATGACATCCTGTACTATTTGAATTCATTACTACAAATGCATGATTAAGTAGGTGTGTGTGTGTGGGGGGGGGGGGGGGGTACATGTCAACAAGTGCCAAACAGCAAAGGTCTATGGATTAGCCTATAGGTTAATTGGTGAATGGGGCCCCTTGAAAATGTGCATATGTGTGACTAGTGACAAAAATAGCTGACTGAACAAAAACCAACCAAACAAACGTGGCTAAAGCCGCGTTTCCACCAAAAGTACCCGGAACTTTTAGTCCCAGGAACTACTTTTCAAGGAACTAAAAGGTTCCTTCAGCCCATGGTTGTCTGCGTTTCCACCGCGGTCTAAAGTCCCGCGAAGATTAGGCAAATTAGCCCACTGACGTATGAAAAAGCGACGTTGTCGTCGGTCCATCTGTCCTATGATTTCTTCTGTAACCCCATACTACCACTGAAGTAGCCTACATTATTTTCTAATAACCGGGACAGCCCGGAGGGTTTTATTCCACTTATATACAACGGGTTACCAACAATGACTATATATGGTTACTTTTGTATTTATTGATTTTTATCGATTTAATCACCTGAAATTGAAATATTCTTCTGCAGCCGTTTAGGCATATTTTACCGTTGTCAAGCAAAACTGTCGTTGGTAGTTGAACTTGGACCGTTGTTATGCAACAAATAGGATATAACAGGCCAATAGTCAGATTGGAACTGTTTTATATATCCTCTCAAACACATTCATTATGTTTTTATGCAAACATTCACTTTCATGTCTTGACATCCGAAGCGGCAGAATGCATTCACATTTCCAATATAAGTCAACAGCAGAAAACATGCACACGTTGTAAACAATTTGCTGTTTGATTACTTTCTCATCGTCAATTCCATATAGGCTAATCGCAAAATGACAAGAATAGAACGAAAACTCGGACTTGCGTGAAAATTTAAATTAGTAGTGGTACAGCCACCGTTTGCTTTCCTTCGAAGTTACTGCTAGCCGAGCAGCGAAGTGTGCCCTCCAGATGCGAACCATGCACCATAAATTAGTCCATAGTCTTCCTGGTCTTTTTGTGGAATTGAAGAATGGCAGAGTAAAATTACGGCAGTCTGAAAAAGCTAAAGGGACGATTACTAGAATTAACCTGTTATTTTACCCTGACAAAAAGTGCGGAAGGTGATTTCCAGTTTGCTTTTACTGTAGGCTATCACCAATGTGAATTACGCAGAACTACCGCATACTTCACATAACTGTATCAAACGTTTTGAGTCAATTACAACGGGCTAACAAAGAAAATCCGGAAGAAAATATTCAACCAAATTAATCCGTTTGAATGTTTTGGTAGCCTACGTAATATGCTGTCCCAGCATGAATGCTTTTTATAAAAAAAAATTATAAAACGAATACTAAAGCAAGAAAAGAACAGAAGAGCACACGTTATAATTCCAAGACGTTGGCAGGCTATAACCAAAACTAGGCTACTGCGCCGCATAACATACAAGTTTGATTTGAAGTTATTATGAAAATAAATTGGTTTGCGGCTGCATATTTTCAAACATGGCAGCTGAAAATAAACACAAAACAATGCTGCGAGTACTCGACCAATCAGAAATGTTCAACGCTGCAAGCTCCACCCAAAAGGTTCCTGTACTTTCGGAAAGTACTACCCCCTGAGCAGGAACTTTTTGGGGGGTAAAATAAAGCCCCCGGAACTAAATTTAGACCCTAGTTCCTGCGGTGGAAACGCACTGAGTTCCTCAAAAGGTTCCTAGTTCCGGGGTAAAGTTCCTGCGGTGGAAACGCGGATTAAGTCTCTGAACAGCCCGCGGGACCCTGACATAGCAGGAAAAGGAACATTCCTTCCTGCACTAAACAGCCTGTGTCCGAGGTGATGCCAGAGTCCCCATCACAGGGACGAGGGAGATCTAGTGAGCGTAATCAGAAACGCAGCCAGAAACCTGAAAATAACTGTGTTATTTCGTCAGTGGCACACGGCTTTAAAAGTGGCCTGCTGCTATAATATTTAATTTCCATTCACCAAGTGAACTAAACAAATACAAATACCTCTTTCCAGTTCCAGTGCTCTGTGTAGTCTCTCTTATCTTCAGTCACAATTAGCCTAACTGATGCATCAGTTTCCTTCACAGTATGCGGCATTTAAGTCCACAAAACAGAAACCATGCAAGCTTGTTCTGCTTTCCTCTTTTGCTTCTTGAGCTCTTGCTCCTGTTCTTTGTATTCCTGCAGAAAGGACAGTCTGTAAGGACAGGACTGTATATTGCAGTGAAAGACTGTTTTTCTTCGTGTGGTTGTCTGTAGGCATTCTCATGCCTATGAAATAATCTAAGGGCTGCACATTCAAACAGAACAGGAAAATGCCTTAAATTAACTCTAGTGGGAAATAGAAGGACAACCCGTGAAGAGAAAACTACAGCCTTCCCCTTGGCTGTCTGCAGGGAAGCACCAAACATGCCTGACAACGCGAATCACCCCACTAGACAGAGCAATATCTAACACCAAAAAACGAAAACACAAGCAAGGAAATGTCAGGCAATTTTGGAATTAAAACTAAGAGTTCACTGCCAATCTAAAGATTAACTTTTAGTTAGATGATAAAATAGTTATGACAAGGAATGTTCAAAGGATCACTAGAATGCTTAAGGTCAGACACCTGTTTAGACCGAAAACAGTGATAAAGCACCGCGGCCATAACGCACAGTCGGCATCATGCAATATGCGTGAGGAGTCGGAGATGTTTTCTATGACAGAATATGAAATATCCGCCAATACGGACTGTGTCAAATGTATTTTAAATAGAGCCTCGAAACAAATGTCCAAGATCTCACAAACATTCTTCCAATGAGCAATCCGATCAGTGGAGGCAATCATGTTAATGCCCTTGAACAACCACTGCCGCAACCCGAGAGGGTTTCAAAGTTCTTTTTCCATCGGATTTGGACCGTAGATATGTGAAATTACTCACAGGCAGGGCGGATTTTCAATTAGGAAAGCTGTATTTATATTTTTCTGGCAATTAAAACTCACTAGCTAATATCATATCAACTGAATGTCCAACGTTTTGACTTCATTCACGGAAAATACTTACTGCCCGAGTCAATCACAGAAATATCCAAAAGCTTAGGATCTTACCTGCCCAACTCTTTACCGACAAGGTCGTAATTGCTCTTGAAAGGATCAGTCCTTATTCTGGTTTGGATTTTTGACACCATTCCGTTCTTGTTCATCATCGTACAATATGGCAATCCGGTAACGGGTGAAATTTAACAAATCTCTTACAAAGGTCTGTGGGGTTTTTCTTCTTCTAACATTTAAGTCTGTTTCATCTCAGTCCATACTGTCCGATGCATGCGAGTAAAAAATAGATATAAAAAAACAATGGATTGAAATCGAATTAGAAGAAACAACAAATTTTAACTTGCATTGCTGTCAACGTATAGCTGTCACAACGAGGACACAGATGAGTCGGGAACACTGAAAAATTCCCAGTTAAAAGCCAATAAACACGATGTCGTCTAGCATTAGTAAATTGCTCATTAAACGAAACGTATGCCTTCAGGTTGTGGTCATTGGTTGTTTAAGTCTTCTGTAGCACTAATCAGCGAGCAGCCGGACATTCCAAACATACAGAAACCTTTCAGGATCAACCCCTTTTCTAATGACGTTGCGATTCGGCGGCCAATGAAATACTAAAGAATTCCTGAAGGGGAAAGTTAGAAGAATTCATATTCTTTCTCGTGAAAGCTATCCGCCGCAGAACAAAGAATTCCTAATTTCTCACATTTTTACAGACATACAAACATGTTTAGTTAAACACATACGGTCAATACGGTGTGTGTGCGTGTGTGTATGTGTGTGCGTGTGAGTGCGCGCTCGTGTGTGAAACTTTTTTATCCTAGCTGGAGTAATTATGGCTTGCCTTTAACAGTCCTTCATAACTGAATTTCCTCACATATGGCGAGATTATGGAGTGTCCGTAGATTTGAAATGCCCCTTCATTAAAAAAAGAAACACACTATAGGCATATAGCTCACTGAGAAACATTCTGATGGGAAGACTGGGGCACACATAACCACAGGAAGGATGTCTGAAGCATACAGCAGCATTTACACACATCATAACAAGGGTTCCGTGATGCAAATTTGAGCAGGGATTCAGGGAGGCATTCCAGCATTTTGTGAATAATTGGTGTTTACTGTGAGCAAAGCCGGCACTTGGACAGGCCAGCACTGGGAAAACTTCCACCTAAGCACCAGGAGCCACTAAGGTTGTACACATGACTGATGTCTCTGTTGGCTCTGATGGCTGTGGTCATAAAACAGTCAGATGTACATCGTTTTGCACACAACAGACAGTGCCAATAAAAGCAGAGGGTCACAGTCTCATCCACAGAAGAAATTCTGGTGCAGTGTTCATGTTCCCCTGCATCTGCCTTGATCCTGTCCCTCAGTCTAAGCTTCAGATCCACTAATAGCAGAGCTACAGTGCTTCAGTCATAGCCTCCTGGCAGCAGATCACATTCTGAATGAGTCTGCTTCTGTGCTAGGCATTCCACACAGCCCTAACTCTAACAGTCCCAACCAGGAAGCACAGCACCTGCGACCAATGAAGCAGGAGTTCGCTAACATGAACTACACCACCAACCCAAAAGAAAATGGCAGTTGTGTTGTTTCATCATCTGTAAAATGCAAATACTGCTTTCCATATCAGCACTGGCAGCTGAAGCAGCAAGCTCTTTTAAAATGCAAATCCAGAGTGTGTTTAAATTCTCAGGCCATGCTATTTTTCAATTCAATGTATTTTGTATAGCGCTTTTGACACAGAGCAGTCACAAAAAAGCTTTACAGAGAATAACGCTTCACAGAGATTTTGTGTTTTGTGCTAAAACCAAGACAGGTGGTTTCAGGGAACCAGTCCAGCAGCCAGGAAGACACTGGAAACAGGTTACCAAACCATGTAGCACTTAGGTTAGCATTGCTACTTTAAGGCTGCATGTGTGCAGGCAGTGACCCTGCCACTGACATGTGGTGAAGAGGAGGTCAAAGGTCAGAAGGCCTCTCCAACACAAAACAACAAATGAACCCACTCAGTCAACAGCTTGGCTCACATACATACGGGAAGCTCACCCCTAACCTGAAACACACACTGAAGCAGCCCAAAGCCTTGGAAGAGGCCACCTTCCTTTTGCCCGACAAACTGCTCAGCGACTAAAAACAGAAACAAATAAAATCAAATTCGTTTTTTTAAATTAAATTAAAATATTTTTTCAACATTAAAAAGAGTAAAAATGTAAGAAGTAAGAATCAAATAAATACAAAATAATTCAGAAGATCCAAAAATGCATTTAAAATTAAAATAAAACAATTGGAAATATTTTTACAATAAAATGACAAATAAACACAGAATCCAGAATTGTGTCTGAATGGAGGACAATATAAGCAATCCATTCTAACCCTGAAAGGGTTAGCTACCCATCAGCTGGGTTCCATGTCTCAGTCGAGGTCTAAAAAGTATTCCTGCCAGTGTGTGGTTGAGCTGCAGCCATTATGTTTCACCAGAGCCCAACGGCCTCATTTATAAAAATGTTCTTAGATTTATACTTGACCTTAGTCTTAAGATCATTTCCGACGGCGTGCTTACGTTCAATTCATAAAAGATACTGAGCATAAAAAACCTTGCTTACACAGGTTCTAAGAAGCCCATTTAACTTATGCACCTGTGATCTATAAATCTCAAATTAACTTAAAATTGACGGCAGCTGAACGTGCCTTACAATCAGCGATTTCCCCTTATATAATGCTAGCACAAATGAGGGTTTAGTCAGGAATAACTATGGACCAAAAGAGAAAAGCAAACTGTTTGGAAGATCATCATGCGCAAAAAAGTCATTCCGGTCTCTGAAAACTTTCTCCATGATTACTTTTTTCTAATTTTACACACTATTTATAGAAAATCGCATCCTGTCTTTAATTCAAAACACCTTGCGTCTGGAAATTAATTCCTCACACCTTTAATTGATAATTCCTATCAAATTGTTCATAAAGCTAATGCAAAGTTCACCACAGGCTTGGATGCAGATGCGTCCCAAACTGCAATACCCCTACATAACCAGCAGGAAAATCACTTGCGTCAAGTCTAGATTTTGCGTAGAGATAAGATCATTTCCACGTCAAAGTAAGGTTTTATAAATAACTACTTATACGTGGTTTTCTGCATAAGTCATACTTAAGATCAAAATTGATCGTAAGTCCGTCCTATAAATGAGGCCCCTGCTGTACAATAAAAGCACTGTTTTGCTAAGGGATGTGTTCCATTCATTTTCTCTCTGTGATACACAGTCTCACCATGGGGGCTTGGAATTTGCTACTCTTCTATCCTGTCATTTTTTAAACACACTCTTCCCAGGAAACAGACTACCCTCCATCTGCACAGTCAGGGATGTTCTCCTTCTGCCCAGGCCACTGGTGATGGCATTATTACATAACTATCTTCAGGGCCCCCAGGGCTTGGCCTTCTTGGCAGTAGTTTCAATAGGCCAGATATTCCAAGGTTATTGATAAAGATTCTGCTTTAATACAATTCTGAGCTT
The DNA here is from genome assembly GCF_018555375.3 of Anguilla rostrata. NCBI lineage: Eukaryota > Metazoa > Chordata > Actinopteri > Anguilliformes > Anguillidae > Anguilla > Anguilla rostrata. Next base: position 666,132 of record NC_057949.1, read on the forward strand.
TTTCTTTCTTTCAAACAGGACAGCGTGGCCTGGTTTTTATAATCCAACAGAAGAATGATGCCCACATAGCTCAGTAGTTTCGGCCTGGTTTTGATAGTCTAGCAGAACAGCGATGCTGTTCTGGGGAAGGCCTGGCCTATTGAAGAGAGACGGACTCCACCCGAGCTGGAGAGGTTCTCGTGTCCTATCAAACAACATAGCTGCTAGTCTTAATAAGGCCAGATCCTGACACTCCATCAGGGCACCAGCCAGGCCGCAGGCTTCTAACCTTATGTTTTTGCCTGCTCGTTTCTTTATACCTGTGTCCCAGACATATGGCCCTACGCCTCTGTCTGCAAGGTGCGTTTCAGAGCTAGCTAACAGAAATAGTATTTCAAAAGCCCTTTTAATTAATACTTTTAAACTAGAATCTGATATCTGTTATATTGAGACTGTGTCTGTTCCACACATCTATGCCAAACGTAAAGCTAACCGTGGAATTGATGTGGATAATTTAATTGTCATAAAAACACGGCATGCTGCTATTATTCATAGTGAACCATCCTTAAAAATTGGACTATTAAATGTTAGATCACTCACTCCAAAAGCAGATCTTGTCAACAAATTGATAATAGACCATAATCTCAGTGTATTATGTCTGACTGAAACTTGGCTAAGACCTGATGAATATGTTGCGATTAATGAAGTGTCTCCTGTGGGTTTCATAGGTACTCAGGTGTCACGTCCATCAGGCAGAGGGGGAGGCGTTGCAGCTATTTATCAGTCCTTATTGAGTCTAGCGCCTAAGCATGGATATATGTTCTCCTCTTTTGAAGTTCTTATTACTAACTGTGTACAGCCCGATCTAGCTAATAAAAGTGCTAGCGGGCAGTCCTTTTTTCTTGTGTCTGTTTACAGGCCACCTGGGCCTTATTCTGATTTCTTAAGGGAATTTGCTGAGTTTTTATCACACCTTGCAATTTAAGCAGATAAGGTCATAATTGTTGGTGATTTCAACATACATGTGGATAAAAATGGTGACCCCCTAGGAACAGCTTTTGCCTCTATTATTGATTCCATTGGTTTTGTACAGAATGTTTGTGAGCCTACTCACTACCGTGGCCATACCTTAGACTTAGTTTTGTCCCATGGTATTAGTGTGGTAAATCTTACCATCGCACCTCATAACCCTATACTATCAGATCATTTCCTCATTAAGTTCAATATTAAGGCATCAAATCCTCCTGTATCAGAGCCTAGACATTACTACAGCCAATCAGTAATCCCTGAGATTATTCCAAAGTTTTTAAATATGCTTCCGGAGTCATTCCTCTCCACAGAAGAAAAGGCTGATGAAAATGCTGATGAAGCCGCTCTGGACCAATTGACTAACCAGCTAACCCTTACCCTCAGGAACACTCTTGATGTTGTTGCCCCCCTTAAAAGAAGAAACCCTAGTCAGAAAAAGCACTTTCCATGGTATAACGATACCACCCGGGCCCTGAAGCAGTCTACTAGAAAATTAGAGCGAAAATGGCAGTCAACAAAGCTAAAAGTATTTCATCTTGCATGGAAAAACAGCTTTCTTCAGTATAAGCAAGCTCTTGCTTCTGCTAGATCTGCCTTTTTCTCAAAACTAATTGAACAAAATAGACATAACCCAAAATTTCTATTTAGCACTGTGGATAAATTAACTAAAAAACAATCATCAGAGTTTTCATCTTATCCCTCCAATCTTAGCAGCAATGACTTCATGAACTTCTTCAATCAGAAAATTAAGGCTATTAGAGACCAGATTTCCAAACTGTCTCCATCATGCACTATTTCTGTTCATGTTAATAAACAGCCCCGCACCTGGTTACAACAGGAAGATTCACAGATGGCAGTACTAAGCTGTTTTACGCCCATTAGCATGGTTGAGTTATCTGAATTAGTTATGTCTTCAAAACCGACGACCTGTATACTCGATCCTATTCCTTCAAACTGGATTAAAGAACTATTTCCAGTACTAGGCCAGCATATACTAAAAATCGTTAACACATCCCTAGTCACAGGATACGTACCTGAGTCACTAAAAGTGGCAGTCATTAAGCCATTATTGAAGAAACCAAACCTAGAACCCGATAAATTGGAAAATTATAGACCTATTTCAAACCTTCCATTTCTTTCAAAATTATTGGAGAAAATTGTTGCTAAGCAACTAAGTGCATACCTTAGCTCTAACGGTATCCATGAAGTATTCCAATCTGGGTTTAGACCCCACCACAGCACAGAAACCACACTTATCAAGGTTACAAATGATTTACTAATGTCAGCCGACCGTAACTCTGTGTCGGTCCTTGTGCTCCTCGACCTGAGTGCAGCTTTTGACACAATTGACCATGGAATTCTTCTGGACAGACTCCAGGCCTGTGTTGGACTTCATGGACAGGCACTCGCATGGTTTGGATCATACCTATGTGACAGGAAACAGTTTGTCAAATAAAAAGAAGATGAGTCCAGCTCCTCAATAATGAAATACGGTATTCCACAAGGATCAGTACTAGGACCAGTACTCTTCTCGCTATATATGCTACCACTTGGCAATATTATCCGGGCACAAGGAGTAGAGTTCCACTGTTATGCGGACGATACCCAGATTTATATTTCAATGAAACCTGGCGAAGCACTGCCGCTTTCACGGTTAGAGGCCTGTATTGTAGATATCACAGTTTGGATGCTTTCAAATTTTCTGCTCCTGAATTCAGACAAGACTGAAATGTTGGTTTTAGGTCCCAAAATATTAAGGGAGAAATTGTCTACTCTCACCTTAAACTGTGATGGTTGTTTGGCTGAACCTAATATGGTCGTTAAAGACCTTGGTGTCACCATTGATCCTGATCTATCTTTTGACACCCATATAAAAAACATATCCAGAATTGCCTTCTTTCAGCTGCGCAACATAGCTAAAATTAGACATTTCCTGTCAGTCGGGGATGCTGAAAAAGTGATCCATGCGTTTGTTACGTCTAGGTTAGACTACTGTAACGCCCTGCTTTCTGACTGCCCTAATGACTCGTTAAAGAGTCTCCAGCTTGTACAGAATGCAGCTGCTCGTATCTTGAGCAGAACTAAGAAGTATGAGCACATTACACCAGTACTAGCGTCGCTTCACTGGTTACCCATTAAGCATAGAATAGACTTCAAGGTTTTGCTCCTGACTTTTAAAGCTCTGCATGGACGTGCACCTGTGTACATATCAAACCTGCTCCTACCTTATAAGCCCACAAGGTCACTCCGATCTCAAGACGCAGGCTACTTGGTAGTCCCAAGAATTTCCAAGAACCTAAAAGGTGGTAGGGCTTTCTCCTACAGGGCCCCACTACTGTGGAACCAGCTTCCAAAATTGATAAAGGAGTCAGACACAGTCTCAATATTTAAATCTAGATTAAAGACGCACCTCTATGCTCAGGCTTACAATCAGTTGTAGTCTGGAGACAGGGTGCGAGAAGCCTGTAGTCATAGAGCTTTGTAGGTGGCAATCCTTTCCTTACTGTCACCTGTCAATCAGCTGTGACCCGACTTTACATGGGCTGGCTCTTGATAGGCGGGTGTGGTTGTCTACCTCTCATGACTGCATGGGCTCTCCATCCCTGTCCTAGTAGATATGTAGCCATATTCTACTCCTGGCGGGGTCCCCCCAATACATACCACTGGCACTTTACTCACTGTCTGCTATATTGCAAATTCCCTAATTGCCGTTTCCACCCTCTTCCCCACGCTGCCGGCGGGGCTCTTGCCCCAACCCTCGTGAGTGCTTCGAGAGTCGTCTGGTCTCCCCACATCTGCAGTCCAGCCCCTCCTTCGTCATTGCCTCCACCCTGCCCACATCTGCCGCCACCTGCTGTTCCCCATCACTGCTACCCGGCCCCACCCATCATCTGAGCCACATCACATATCATATCTTGTGCATAGACTGGCTGACATGCTGGTCACAAGTCGGCACCCTAAGCCGACCAGAGGAGGATGGGTTTCCCCCTTGAGCCTTCCAAGGTTTCTCCCCATCTGCCACAGGGAGTTTTTCCTTGCCACTGTTGCCTTAGGCTTGCTCCTGTGGGGGTTTTGACTAGGGTTGTCTGTAAAGCGTATTGTGATAACTGTTGTAAAATACGCTATACAAATTACATTACATTACATTACATTATAGGCATTTAGCTGACGCTCTTATCCAGAGCGACTTACAACAGTGTAACCAAACTCAGGATCAAGTCCACTTAAGTCCATTGAATAAAATGCAGATAAAAAGCCTTTACTATAGTAGCATACAGTAAGGAGAAACAAGATAGTCTGAACCAAAAAAATTTTTTTTTTTTTTTTTTTTTTAATAGTTATGGGAGAGGGTTTAGGGAAGAGGAGAGAGGTATACAGAGAAGAGGTGCGTCTTGAGTTTCCGTTTGAAGGTGCTCAGACACTCTGCTGTTCTGACCTCCACTGGAAGATCGTTCCACCATCGTGGGGCCAGAACTGCAAAGAGTCGAGACCTTGTTGCTGCTCGTGTAGGGGGAGGAATCAGCCGCCCTGTAGTAGCCGATCGGAGCGATCTGGCCGGCTTGTAGGGTCTGATCATCTTCTGCAGATAACCAGGAGCTGACCCCTTGACTGCTTGGAAAGCAAGCACCAGTGTCTTAAACCGGATGCGAGCTTGCACTGGTAGCCAGTGGAGGGAGATGAGGAGGGGAGTGACGTGGGAGTCACGAGGGAGGTTGTAAACCAGACGTGCTGCTGCATTCTGGATGAGCTGAAGGGGTCTGGTGGCTGATGCTGGGAGGCCAGCCAGGAGGGAGTTGCAGTAGTCCAGACGTGACAGTATCATGGCCTGGACCAGGAGCTGTGTGGAATAATTGGTGAGGAGTGGTCTTATTCTGCGGATATTGTACAGGATGAACCTGCACGACCGGGTGGTTGCCGCGATATTCTCAGAGAGTGCCAGCCTGTTGTCCAGCACAACTCCAAGATTTCGGGCACTCTGCGAAGGGTGTAGGGGAGTGACTCCTAAAGAAATGGGCAGATGAGAAGTGGGAGAGGTAAGAGAAGGAATATGGAGAAGTTCCGTTTTGCTTGTGTTGAGCTTGAGCTGGTGTTTGGTCATCCAGCTCTGGATGTCACTCAGGCAGGCGGATATGCGATCGGAGACCTGAGTGTCTGTGGGAGAGAAAGAGTAGAAAAGTTGAATATCATCTGCATAGAGATGATATGACATGCCATGGGCGGCAATAACAGGGCCAAGGGACCTAGTATACAGAGAAAAGAGGAGGGGACCAAGGACAGAGCCCTGAGGGACCCCAGTTGTGAGGGGACGAGGAGCTGATACTGCACCGGCCCAGGCAACCTGGAAGGAGCGGCTGGAGAGATAGGACGCAATCCAGTTGAGGGCTGGTCCGCAAATTCCCAATTCTGTCAGGGAAGACAGAAGTGTAGGATGGTCAACGGTGTCGAAGGCAGCTGAGAGGTCAAGAAGAATTAGGACAGATGAACGGGATGCTGCGTGTGCTGCGTGGAGAGACTCAGTGACGGAGAGCAGGGCAGTCTCCGTCGAGTGACCGGGTCTGAAACCAGACTGCTGAGGGTCTTGGAGGTTATACAAATAAAATTTGATTTGATTTGATTTGCACTGCGTAGCTGAGTAGTTTCTCTCCCACAGTACAAAGTTCAGTGGCTCTGCTTTTGAAATGGCAACAACAAAACCAAAGAAAAAGAACTGCCAACATGGTTCATCTGAGGATGGTCATAGCTTTAACTGCTTTTCTCTGCTGACGATGGTCATAGCTCTAACTGCCTTTCTCCTCTAGAGGATATTCATAGCTTTAACTGCTTTTGGTCTGTTGAAGATGGTCATAGCTTTAATTGCTTTTCTCCTCTAGAGGATGGTCATAGCTTTAACTGCTTTTCTCCTCTAGAGGATGGTCATAGCTTTAACTGCTTTTGGTCTGCTGAAGATGGCCATAGCTTTAACTGCTTTTCTCCTCTAGAGGATGGCCATAGCTTTAACTGCTTTTGGTCTGCTGAAGATGGTCATAGCTCTAACTGCCTTTCTCCTCTCGAGGATATTCATAGCTTTAACTGCTTTTGGTCTGCTGAAGATGGCCATAGCTTTAACTGCTTTTCTCCTCTAGAGGATGGTCATAGCTTTAACTGCTTTTCTCCTCTAGAAGATGGTCATAGCTTTAACTGCTTTTGGCCTGCTGAAGATGGTCATAGCTTTAACTGCTTTTCTCCTCTAGAAGATGGTCATAGCTTTAACTGCTTTTCTGCTCTAGAGGATGGTCATAGCCCTAACTGCCTTTCTCCTCTAGAGGATGGTCATAGCTTTAACTGCTTTTCTGCTCTAGAGGATATTCATAGCTTTAACTGCTTTTCTCCTCTAGAGGATGGTCATAGCTTTAACTGCTTTTCTGCTCTAGAGGATGGCCATAGCTTTAACTGCTTTTCTCCTCTAGAGGATGGCCATAGCTCTAACTGCCTTTCTCCTCTAGAGGATGGTCATAGCTTTAACAGTTGTTCTCCTCTAGAAGATGGCCATAGCTTTAACCGCTTTTCTTTGCTGACGATGGTCATAACTTTAACTGCTTTTCTGCTCTAGAGGATATTCATAGCTCTAACTGCCTTTCTCCTCTAGAGGATGGTCATAGCTTTAATTGCTTTTCTGCTCTAGAGGATGGTCATAGCTCTAAATGCCTTTCTCTTCTAGAGGATGGTCATAGCTCTAACTGCCTTTCTCCTCTAGAGGATGGTCATAGCTTTAACAGTTTTTCTCCTCTAGAAGATGGCCATAGCTTTAACCGCTTTTCTTTGCTGACGACGGTCATAACTTTAACTGCTTTTCTGCTCTAGAGGATATTCATAGCTTTAACTGCTTTTCTCCTCTAGAGGATGGTCATAGCTTTAACTGCTTTTCTGCTCTAGAGGATGGCCATAGCTTTAACTTCTTTTCTCCTCTAGAGGATGGCCATAGCTTTAACTGCTTTTCTCCTCTAGAGGATGGTCATAGCTCTGAATGCCTTTCTCTTCTAGAGGATGGTCATAGCTCTAACTGCCTTTCTCCTCTAGAGGATGGTCATAGCTTTAATTGCTTTTCTCCTCTAGAGGATGGTCATAACTTTGACTGCTTTTCTGCTCTAGAGGATATTCATAGCTCTAACTGCCTTTCTCCTCTAGAGGATGGTCATAGCTTTAATTGCTTTTCTGCTCTAGAGGATGGTCATAGCTCTAAATGCCTTTCTCTTCTAGAGGATGGTCATAGCTCTAACTGCCTTTCTCCTCTAGAGGATGGTCATAGCTTTAACAGTTTTTCTCCTCTAGAAGATGGTCATAGCTTTAACAGTTTTTCTCCTCTAGAAGATGGCCATAGCTTTAACCGCTTTTCTTTGCTGACGATGGTCATAACTTTAACTGCTTTTCTGCTCTAGAGGATATTCATAGCTCTAACTGCCTTTCTCCTCTAGAGGATGGTCATAGCTTTAATTGCTTTTCTGCTTTAGAGGATGGTCATAGCTCTAAATGCCTTTCTCTTCTAGAGGATGGTCATAGCTCTAACTGCCTTTCTCCTCTAGAGGATGGTCATAGCTTTAATTGCTTTTCTCCTCTAGAGGATGGCCATAGCTCTAACTGCCTTTCTCCTCTAGAGGATGGTCATAGCTTTAATTGCTTTTCTCCTCTAGAGGTTGGTCATAGTTCTAACTGCCTTTCTCTGCTGAGGATGGTGCTTTTCTCCTCTAGAGGATGGTCATAGCTTTAACTGCTTTTGGTCTGCTGAAGATGGTCATAGATTTAACTGTTTTTCTCCTCTACAGGATAGTCAGAGCTTTAACTGCCTTTCTCCTTTAGAGACAACAAGAGGATCAGAAAATTCACCGGTTAGAAAGGCAAGAACAAAGAAACAATAAACTCAAACGGTGTGGGGAAAAGGGAATAAGATGCAACTCAAAGCCGTCAACAAATTCTCTTTGTGTTGCAAAACAAAAGTCTGCAGTTCAGTCATAGGATTTAAAAATCATACAGCAAAATAATTGCCATGTATCCACCTGGGCTGTTTTTGTTAAGAGCAAATGGTTATTTACACAAGCCAAGGCTTTTTCTAATGAAAGGGTTATACTCAGCTAGGCTATCCCATAAGTCATCACTGTTATGAGGCCTCCTGTGCAACACTGTCCTTCCTCACCTGTTTCTGCTGGAAAACATCCATAATAAAATCCAGAGCAGCCCACAATGTTTTTTGTTTTACTGAATATAATTCTGACCGCATTATTTCTTTCCTTCACCTGTCCAGTCATTATCCTCTGCGCCCCTCTGAATCAGCTTGCAAAATGGATGGGGAGGAGCAGTCTATGATATGCTGCATCGATGACTGGTTTTCATCCCTAGATGCAACACACGAGTGAAGGTTACAATGTAGTCTCTCATGTTTCACATAACATTGTGAATGACAGGGTGTCATAGTTCAGGAGGTAAGACCGATTGTCTGGCAGTCGGAGGGTTGCCGGTTCAAACCCCGCCCTGGGCGTGTCGAAGTGTCCTTGAGTAAGACACCTAACCCCTAACTGCTCTGGAGAATGAGAGGCATCAATTGTAAAGTGCTTTGGATAAAAGCACTATATAAAAGCAGTCCATTTACCATTGTGAGTCGCTGTCTAGGCTGACGCAAATCACAGGACCAATGGGGTTTGCACATCACTGGCAACAATGTAAATTTGCAGGAAAAATTTAACCCTACAAGAAAAGCTAGTATGCATGCACCAGAGCAGGAGTCAATTCCATTTCAATCCATTCAATTTAGAAAATAAATTCAATTGAAATTCAATCAATTAATTGAAAGTTGCACATGCTGTTCAATGAACATTTTTCACTTAACTAATGTAATTTTAATTCATTTCTTGAATTGACTGAACTGCACCCTGGCAGATGCACACATTTAATTCTTTATTTGAGACCAAAATAAAACATTAAAGGGCCCCAGTTTTTAACGTCAGGGATGTCTTAGAGTTACAAGAATCAAACAAACAGACACGGTCACATCTATTTTGAGAACAAAGGGACCACATTTCTCCGTAATCCCACAAAGGTGAGTTGTTGTGCAGTGAGGATTTCCTCCCAGTCATACAGAGCCTCAGGAGACAGACATCGCTCGGGTAAATGGCTCAGTCACATGCTGGTCTGACTTTCATTCACAAAAGCATGCAAATCAGCCGTGGTGGAACGATCTTTCTCAGTGTTCCTTCCATACAGTGTAGGGCCAACAATAAGCCAGCCTGAGCTGCAGGCATGTCCACACAGGTGAGCACACAGGAAGTTATGAAAACAAATACTAGACAAAGCACAGTCAGTTTTGACAAGCACGCTCACCTGAGTATGTCCTCTCAGTCATGGTCCAAATTGGGTGGATCATTCTGTAGGCCTGACATCCAACACACTGTTTAAATTCCATGTGGAAATTCAGTACAGAAACACAACAACTTAAAGTATTTTTGGTTAGGAGATGCCTTTGAACTGGCATGAAAACACAAAATAGGGCATGTTTTCACTCCCTAGTAAATTATTCTGCTGCTATTTCTATCTACCCAGAGACTTCTCAAGCAAGGGTGCCACAGGTGACTGAAATAATAAGAATGCTGGTTGTCATTTAACGAGTCAACCTTGAGGAGGCCATACATGGTTAGTTCAATTACATTTTATTTGTATAGTGATTTTTTAAATAGACACTGCCACAAAGACAGAAGAAACTGAAAGAAAAATTGGGCAAAAACCAGGCCTGTACCGCCAAATAGCAAACAATTGAGAATAAAGGGGAACTCCCTGATGGGAATAAAAACAATCTATTATGGTTGAGAAAAAACTCCCCCATGGAAAGAACTTTCTGGAGGAACCCAGCTACAGAGGGGGAGCCCATCCTCTGCTCACCAGCTCGGTATAATAGTTAGTCAGAAATTTAATCAGGGATCTATCAGAGCAAACAATAAAATGGGTTGGGCAGGTTATAGTCTGAGGAGTTAGGATAGCTTTTAAAATTGTAAAATGGGCAGTCCAAGCAGAGAGATGAATAGTAATATGCAGTTCAGAGAGGTGGGGTGATGCATCTAGGCCTTGGCTGCATCATGGTATGGGCTTGAACTAGGAGAAGGACAGGGGTGTAGCTCAGTGAACCAGGACAGGGACAGGGGTGTAGCTCAGTGAACCAGGACAGGGACAGGGGTGTAGCTCAGTGAACCAGGACAGGGACAGGGGTGTAGCTCAGTGAACCAGGACAGGGACAAGGGTGTAGCTCAGTGAACCAGGACAGGGACAGGGGTGGAACAGTGGGAAGGAGCAGAAGCTCCAGGGAAGAAAATACAGAAGAGAAGGATTAGGCACTGTATAATTATGAGATTAACTGTTGCATGTATAAAGGCCTGAGTGTTAAATGGAAAAGCCCAAGTGTGCACTGCTATGGCAGCTTATCTAAAAGGTGTGAAGAAAGAGGGTGTACACAAACATGAGAGTGATCCTGAACTGGCAAGACGCCAACAATGCACAACATAGCATGGCACAGCACAGCTCAGCACAGCACGACACAGCACAACACAGCACAGCACATCACGACACAACACAGCACAGCACAGCACATCACAACACAACACTACACAGCACAACACAACACAACACTGCGCAGCACAACATAACACAACACAACACAACACAACACAACACTGCACAGCACAGCACAACACATCACAACACAACACAACACTGCACAACACAACACAACACAACACTGCACAACACAGCACAGCACAACACATCACAACACAACACAACACAACACAACACAACACAACACTGCACAGCACAGCACAACACAACACAGCACAGCACAGCACAGCACGACACAGCACAGCTCAGCACGGCACGGCACGGCACAGCACAACACAACACTGCACAACACAACACAGCACAACACAACACAACACCGCACATCACAGCACAGCACAGCACAACAGCATGCGACCCTGCTCAGGATAAGTGGGTATAGATAATGTATGGACACAGACACATCTTGAGTTGCATGAAATTCAGATGTACTTTATATCCTATCTGTCTCTCATTTGGACATTTCACACCTACAAATGCATGGTCACAAACTGTTCTAAAATGGAATGGTTGGTAAATATTTGGTATTGATGCAAATTAAATTTATCATTGGAAACTGAGAATGCTCCAGAACAAACACAATTAAAACACATTTCTGACTTTAACACATTTTTACAGTCGATTCACAACAAACAAATTATTTTAAAGATGGATGAAGGCTCATTCTTCACATCTGTGGCAGAAAGTGGTGTGCTGATTTAGATTTATGTGCATTTCCAGTTGAAAGCAGGATGTAAGAGAGAATAAAAAGAAGAACAGAGATGATTTAAAGACTGAATATAAGACCACATCCTGTCATATCAGACCGCTGTCTATAAACCTCAGGCTTTGGAAGTCATGTACCTACAGCCATAAAAATACTTATTTCTTTGAAATTACACAATGGCACAGTCACATACTTGCTATCTGCAAATGAAACACGCAAAGATATACGAAATAGCCTGAGATATTTAGGGTCTGAAAATCAGTTTTATAGTATAATGCATCCCTAAACTGGGAGTGGCATCTGTGCCTGTGGGCCTGTCTTGGGGGATTTGGTGAGGATGGTCCACATCCAGGGGGCCATTCTAATCGGCAGGGGTGGGTGAGAGAGTGCGGCTCAGAGCGGCAGTTGATGCGCCAGAGTCTGACAGACAGACAGGCAGGCAGACTGGCAGGCAGACAGACAAACAGGCAGGCAGGTAAACAGACAGACAGACAGGCAGACTGGCAGGCAGACAGACAGACAGACAAGCAGACAGAAAAAAGGGCAGGCAAGCAGACGAACAGGCAGGTAGGTAGACAGACAGGCAGGCAGGCAAGCAGACAGACAGACAGAAAAACAGGCAGGTAAGCAGACAGACAGGCAGGCAGGTAGACAGACAGACAGGCAGGCAGACTGGCAGGCAGACAGACAGACAGGCAGGCAGGCAGGCAAGCAGACAGACAGACAGGCAGACAGAAAAACAGGCAGGACAGCAGACAGACAGGCAGGCAAGCAGAGAGACAGGCAGGTAGGCAGGCAGGCAAGCAGACAGACAGACAGGCGGGCAGGCTGACAGGCAGGCAGGCAGACAGACAGACAGACAGACAGGCAGGCAGGCAAGCAGACAGGCAGGCAGGCAGGCAGGCAGACAGACAGACAGACAGACAGACAGACAGGCAGGCAGACAGGCAGGCAGGCAGATAGACAGACAGGCATGCAGACAGACAGACAGACAGACAGGCACACAGGTAGGCAGGCAGACAGGCAGTCAGACAGACAGATAGACAGACAGACAGACAGACACACACACACACAGGCAGACTGTCCCCCCACCCCCATCCAGGTGGAAAATTTCACTGGTTGTTCTGCTGGCCAATCTTCCCGAAGCGTGCTAATGGGCTTCACTATAGAAGCCCATTTCTCCTGCAGCTTTTACAGGCTCTGTGGGGTTTGAGTCCTGCGGCAGAGTGGCACTCTGCAGCTCAAAACAAAACACCTTGTGACCATAACAAAGCACCTGGGATGCAGTACAAAAAAACAGAGAGGAATTACAGCCCCCCCACACCCCCAAATCTGCACTCCCCACTCTGTCATTTAATGGCCTTACTCTTAATGGACAAAGCTATCCCACCTGGCACTACAGCAGATCAATCTCACACCTGCTGCCTGGACGGCTAAACTACAAAAACAACATGAGGTATAAACCTTTAATTCATTGTTTCTTCGCTAGCAAAGCAAAGGTCATATATCAGGCTTACTGTAATGACAACCTGCCCATCTCCATATGTCGTAGGCTGAGGCAATATGATGAACCCTCACAGACCAAAACATATTCTGGCTGATCATCCCTCCCCTTACTTTTGAACTCATAACTTTAGTCCACCTTTACCTATATCATCAAGTTATGGCTCGTTTTTTGTATTTTAATTTTTTTTTAGAATAATCCCCAGATACACAATCAGTAATGTCATCATATTATATTTGTATGCACTGCAACGTAAACCCAAAAAAATAAAAAAACATAAGCGAAATTTAATTGCAGCCAACACAATGTTTCCCTTCTTTAGTAAGATTTTGTATGCACAGTGATCTCCATAATGTTTTGGACAAAGACATTTTTTCTTGATTTGGTTCTGTACTACACAATTTTACATTTGTAAAAAATGCACATGTGGTTAAAGTTCAGATTCTCAGCTTTTATGAAAGGATATTTTTATACACAGACCCCCCCCCCCCCCCCCAATTCAGGGTACCAAGTTTGGAACAAATGGCTTCACAGGTGTTTCTGGTTAGTGCAGGTATATGACAACCGACAACTTTCAATATCTGGTCTTGATTCAAGGCTTTTGATTGCCGTCGGAGTCTGTTATTGGTTTTTGTGAACATGAGGACCGGAGTTGTGCCAGTGAAAGTCAAGGAAGCCCAACAAAATAATCAGCTGACAAATGTGATTTAGCCCTCAGAAACAAATCTCTCCCAAACAAACAAATGTAATAATACCTTTACATTTTTTTTTCTGAAATTATGAGTGGCTGACTGTTTCAGTCACTCTAGGCCTTGCTGAATTTGACTAAAGGCTGGTGTACACAATTTGAGTATTAGAGTTGGTGACTAGTGTTCTTTGCTGGTGCAGTGATTTGTTTCCGCTACAAGTTCATTTGCATAAATGTTTTGGTAAATAAGTCAAGCGTGCTGCACTCTTAGCTCAAGCAACTGAACAAAAACAAAACATGCAATCTGCCTTCGCAATGCAATGTAAGTGAATCTGGGTGTTTTTGAATGTAACTTGGCTCTATAATGCTGTCTGACAAAGTTACTGACCACAGGATTGAGGGAGAACCTTATCTAAATACCTTATCTAAAATGATGAAAATCATTTCAGCATTTCTTGCATTCTTCATGCCTAAAATTAATCAATTAAATGTTATACTTAAAGTGCACACAGCCCACTGCAGGGATTTACGTGCACTATCTGCTCATCAACAGCACGTCCTGTAAACTTTATATGGAGGATTTAGGTGCACTACCTCCTCATCACCAGCACGTCCAGTGTAAACTTTACATGGAGGATTTACATGCACTACCTCCTCATCACCAGCACGTCCTGTAAACTTTACATGGAGGATTTACGTGCACTACCTCCTCATCACCAGCACGTCCAGTGTAAACTTTACATGGAGGATTTACATGCACTACCTCCTCATCACCAGCACATCCTGTAAACTTTACATGGAGGATTTACGTGCACTACCTCCTCATCACCAGCACGTCCAGTATAAACTTTACATGGAGGTACAATATCCATGTCAAGTGGGATTTCATAAATAACTGCTTCGTCATGGATGTCTGTGTAAGCCACTATACACCGATCAGCCACATCATTAAAACCACCTGCATTTTTCTGCTTTAACCTGATTAAATATTTTATTTTCTCTTTTTGTAATCAAACAATTCACATGTAGTCAAAGCGCAGACTCAGAGCTTTTATTAAAGGGTATTCTTATCCATTTTGGTTTCACCATGTAGTAATTACAGCACTTTTTATACGTAGTCCCCCATTTCAGTGTTTTAGACAAATTAACATAATGTTAAATAAAAGAGTCATGTTTTGTATTTGGTTGCATATCCTTTGCATGCCATGACTTCCTGATGTCTGTGACCTATCAACATCATCAGAGTCTCGATATCTTATTATCAGGTTGTCCTACAAGCAACACAAAACCTCTTTGCATTTGAATGGATTTCTATGGGAACTGGGGTGGGGGGGGGACTAGATTCAGCTGTAAATTATGCTGTTGAACTCAATGGAAAAAATATTCAGGAGAAACAATGCTTGAGTATCTACTGCATATCTGGCAGCAGCATGGTGGTTTGAGGCTCATTTGATACCTTGGACCCTTGATGACTTAAAGCCATTGAGCCAACAAATGTGTTCCATACTGTATCAGCATAATTTACAGCTGAATCTAGTCCCACCCCCCAATTCCCATAGAGATCAAATGCAAGTTTTTGTATCGCTTGTAGGACAACCTGACAATAAGATATCCAGACTCTGATGATGTTGATAGGTTGATGTTGATTTTATAAATCAGGCCCCAGATGTACTTTCTTGTTCACACTGGCCACGCATCACAGACTGTCATATTTTTAATTGGTGACAAGACTCTGCGTTCAGAGAACATGAATCCCGCCTTTGTTGGATTTTTCAGAAAATTTGAGTTTATCTGGGAATGAGACAAGACGGTTGTTGCCGTGGGCTGCAATGTCAGATGTCAGCACTTTTCACAGACAGCTTTTCGTGGCTGGGGGGGCCAGGGGGCTGCAGTCCCACGAGGACAAGGTATTTCCTTGCTTCTGTGCTGCATGACGGCATCGCTGCGGAGCTTCGCCCCAATCGGCATGGTAACGGGCGAGACGGGGGAAGAATGTGGCCTATGGACAAAAGGCCGACGCAAGCTCTGCTTGCCGAGGAACCCGGCTGGCAGAACAGACATGCTGATGCTGACCCCAGATGCCTTTCAGCTCCCAACATGCAAACAGACGCCAGGGCCACTGGACCAGGCACAAGCCTTCCCTCACACCGTCCATGAGACTCATTCTAGCATCTGCCCTTTGCATCATCTCGTGGGTTATGTCTGCTGCTTCTGTTCTCAGAGCTCAACATTACACAGTGTTTTAAGGCACTGCACTGAAGTGGAAGGTTGAAAATGCCACGGACATAAATTTTCATAATTTCATAAATACTGTATGTCCAATAAAATACTATATTGTAAACATTGTGCAGTGCGTCTGAGTTTACTAGGTGTATTTCACAATCCAGATTCATGGATCTAACTGAACAGGAGCTGGAAACACACAAAGAGGGACAGTGATTGTGACCATGCAGCCGTAACAGCATCCGACCCCAGAATGACCCCAGATAGCCATGATTTAACAGAGAAAACAGGGTCTGTGTCACATTTCTGCTGATTCTTGTGAGCACAGACATTACCGGTTAGTGCCTAATGTGACCAAACCCTTGTGTTTTTCCTGAGGGTGCTTGGCTGATTTTCTTAACTGCTGTCTCAGCAAACACACACCTGTCTCAGGGCCAACCTGGCCTCATGATTGTATCTTATTCCACACACCTGTCTCAGGGCCAACCTGGCCTCACAACCGTATTTTATTCCATACACCTGTCTCAGGGCCAACCTGGCCTCATGATCGTATCTAATTCCACACACCTGTCTCAGGCCCAACCTGGCCTCATGATCGTATCTAATTCCACACACCTGTCTCAGACCCAACCTGGCCTCACAACCGTATCTTATTCCACACACCTGTCTCAGGCCCAACCTGGCCTCATGATCGTATCTAATTCCACACACCTGTCTCAGGGCCAACCTGGCCTCATCATGGCCGAAACATCATAGGACACCAAGTCATTGTGCATATACCAGGCCAGCATGGACGGAGTGTGGCGCAGTGGGTAAGGAACTGCGCTTGTAACCGAAAGGTCGTAGGTTTGAATCCCGGGTAAGGACACTGCCGTTGTACCCTTGAGCAAGGTACTTAACCTGCATTGCTTCAGTATATATCCAGCTGTATAAATGGATACAATGTAAAGTGCTAAGTAAAAGTTGTGTAAGTCGCTCTGGATAAGAGCGTCTGCTAAATGCCTGTAATGTAATGTAATGCATGGGGGACAACAGAGTGCACTGCCGTATCTGAGAAGGGGGCCTCATCCCCATCCTTGGGCCCTACACGCACATCGCCTCCTGGCTTCTTGGACAAGCTTTACAGCAGTGGTTCCAAGCCCTGTACCCTGGAGATCTACTGTCCTGTAGGTTTTCATTTCAACCCTAATTTAACACACCTATTTCTATTAATTAGCAGCTCAACGAGATCTCTAGCTGTTGAATGAGGTGTACTTTGTTAGGGTTGGATTGAACACCGACAGGACCGTAGATCTCCAGGAACAGGGTTGGGAACTAATGGTTTACAGGGATCTCGTTCACAAGAACAAGAGGGGGTTGGTGCAGAAACTGCACTATGATGCCCAGTCTACAGTAGTGTTAGCCATTAGCAGCTGACAGAAATCTGTCCCTGATTCTGGTTTTCAACTTGGCTTTGGCACTTGACCATGATCTAGAGGAAACAAATTCACATAGTAGACCACTTCCCTGAGTAGATCCAGTATAAAACATTGTGCTGTGGATGTGAAAATACTTCTAGCAGTGGGCAACATCAATTTACACATTGATCAGGTGGTGTTTTGTGGAAGTGTGATGTATTTGATATACAGCTCTTGTTATTCAACCACGTCCCCGTGAGTTTTTTTTGAGAATTTTGTTTTATTTTTTTAGCATTTTGTGATAAAAACTGTCTGTGAATTATAAGGTTTCAGGTTATATTTTCTCCTTTTTTAAATACTCAAGCAAGTGATCACACTAAGTAATGCCACTACATGACATCTGCTCTACATTTAAATAAATTTGTACCAGCCAGCAGTCATGACTGTGTGACTACTAAAACTGTGCTGTGTCTGATGAATTCTCAAGTACTGACATTCCATCTCCAAATTCCAACTTTCAGTACCTGTCTCAGATCCATACCACTTTCAGTACCTGTCTCAGATCCATACCACACACAAAGAGTTAAATTCTGCTTAGGAATGATGGAAGATGTCTTCTGACTGACAGTAAGGAAGCTCTTCAGAAATGTTCCCACTGAGAACCAGATGAACCAAAAGCATGTTCAGAATGTAATCAGTTAACATTTTGTTCTTTTAACACAGAGCAGAGTAACCAGGGAATGATTATGCAATGTTCAGGGTGTTATCAAATGTGAGGCCGCTCATTGCTGGAAACACAATGGAATTTCAGGTAAACGATGGCTTCTACAGTCTTGTTTATAGATTACTTTATGGAAAAAACTGATATCATATCATATCCAGGACCTCTCCTCAAGTGATGATTGAGGAGATTAGATAAAAAATGAAAATCTCACACTTCTCTCCGTGCAATTAATATTTGAAAAATCCCTGGAACTACAGCCTGATGAAGGCGTACTGTTGAAACCTGTCAGTGACTTTTCAAATAAAAAATAATGAACAGCTTTTTTGGGTGTGCATTTTTACTACTGTTTTTCTATTAATGAGGAGATTTCCACAATCTTAATTTTTTTATTTTTAAGTCAGTAACTCAAACTCCATTGATTTCAAGCACTAATGATTGGTACACCAGCATTAACATGTTCAGATAAGAAAATTCTAATCACATATTTGTGATCTTACGCTTTTTATATATGGGTTTAATATATGCTCCTGTGAATTTCAGAGGAACACATCTTAATATGGGTGGGAACTGCATGTGACAGAAGATCAAGCAGAGTGGTGGCAGGATGTGGCTAAGGCTCCTGCCACACCTACATCTGTGCAGAACACCAAGAGCTCACCTTCTGAACCACACCTGACTGTTTACCTGTCTATAAGCACAGACCTGTAAGCACAGGGCAGATAAGGACATGTGAGAGACAGAGAGAAAGAGAGAGTGACCGACAGCAAGACACAAACAGCAAGAAAACATAAAACCATTCTTGGTTCTTTGGAATGATATGCATATTCCACCCTAAGGCACATAGAGACCTCCTTCTTGTCCTGATCCTTCTTGTGAGCCAGATGGCCAGTTTTATTTGCCTAAAACAACTGAGTAATGAACCTCTGCACCTTTGTTGAAAGACATAACTTGGCCCAAAAATAGAAATGCCTCACCCTCATACACATCACATACCTGCTCCCAAAAAAAAACACAGCACCCAACCAAGCACAGTGCGTGAGAGAGAGAGAGAGAGAGAGAGAGAAGCCATTTAACTGCAGTGATGTCATGCATATTATGGCACCATAAGTCTCGGAATTCATTAATCATGACCAGGATAAATAGGGGCATTCCCGGTTGATCAAAGCCGGAGGTGACAGGTGACTCACCTGCAGAGCACGCAGCCTGTTGTACTGTGACTGCAGGTTCTCACACTGCTGGTCTGGCTGTAGAGCTCAGACATACCCACTGCACCTGAGTATGGCAAGATTAACTCTGTTAACAAAAGAAAGGATTGCAAACCGCATTTTATTGATGTCCCAGGTTCAATGTTAAAAGAGCCTATTATGCTTGCTAAATTTATTTTTTAACTGTCAGAAAAGCAAAGGCTTTACAATCCCTCTATTTAAGAGAACAAAAAGTGCTATAGACAGCTATGAATTCCATTATCTGACAGAGTGGAATGGTATTGTGAATGCCTGCTGCATTACTTCGCCAAGGTATGCTAATTCCAGGCATATTATAGCCTTATTTGGAGCTTGGTATTCCAAAGTAAGCTTTGCCCAGGTATACAGTTCTTTGTTATGTTCTACTGAAGTGGTGCTATAACATCATTGGACACAAACCAAGGAATTCAGTGGTAATGAATCCACATTAATACAATCAATATGCACACATCAACACAATTTATATGAAGACATATCTGTGCAATCCATATGAACACATTAGTACAATCCATATGCACACACATCAATACAATCAATATGCACACACATCAATACAATCCATATGAACACATAGCAATACAATCAATATGCACACATATCTATGCAATTCATATTAAGACATATCTATGCAATAAATATGCACACATGTCAATGCAATCCATATGAACACATCAATACAATCCAAATGAACACATCAATAAAATCCATATGAACACAGCAATACAATCCATATGCACACATATCTATCCAATTCATCTGCACACATAGCAATACAATCAATATGCACACGTATATATGCAATCCATACAAAGACATATCTATGCAATCCATATGAACACAGCAATACAATCAACATGCAGACATATCTATGCAATCCATATGAAGACATATCAATGAGTGCACTGCACTGTAAGGCATTTCTTAGGCTGTCGTTCTTGAAGCTAATTTTGCGGTTTGCTTCAGTGATTTGTGATGATAGGGAATTGCATGGGACGGCAGCTCTTTATTTTAACGTGCACTGCATTTGTTTTTGGTTCCGAGACCTTTGTTAGCATGGCTATCAGGGTAAGAGTGTCAAAATGACACAATTAATTTGCAACTTTCACAAAACCTTAATTATTCTTACTTTTGTTCTTAAAAATGTTCTTATGAAAAACCAAGATGGGATTCATGACACAGACCTTTGTTTTTCGCATATCCCAGGTGTATGAGATGATGAATGTTGACTGTTTGTAAATTTTATCTGCAATCCTGTTCATGTGATTAGCATAAGGAAACAGCCATGGACAAATATATCGATAAGAAAAAAATGAAGAATGCCAAAATGTTTGTGGAAACGTTCTTACACGCAGTTTACAATCAAATATGATCGTACGCATGTTTCCTGAATGAGGCCCATTGAGTCTATCATAGTGCTGGTAAGCTTTGTCCCCACATGCTGTTCTCATTGCCAGCGAGAGCTCTTTGCATGTCAGCCCAACCTCCTCAAAAACTCCTCATTGATCAAATGTGTTTCTCTGAGGTTTCTGGCTGTCTCAGGCCCTCTGAGCTGTAGGCCTGGGTCTGCTGCCCAGGGAGGGCTTCTGCCTCACCACTGTGCAGGTCACCTCATAGCTTTGTCCTCTGACTTTTTCTCATTGGCGGATGCCTTTATCAATGACAATACTATTTCTACTGAACTGACACTCTAAAATGTTTGTGTAGTTAGTTATGGTAAGCAGGCTTTCACATGCTGTTTTAATATCACACTGTTTTAACACTGTAGCCAAATGAGCCTTTCTGACTCGGTTTAAATCCTGAATTTCTCCTTTTAGCTCATCTTGCCTTTTGTTGATCACATCCACCATAAGCTTGGCAAAGATTGACGTAAGATTGTTGTACAACTGAATTCTTTGTAAAAAAAATATATATATATATTTTCGGTTTCCCAAGAGGTCCTGCAGCTGTCCCAGCTGTTTCTCCCTCTGGTTGACATGATGACAAAGTGAGGTTATCTGTTCATGCTTCCACCTGACACAGAGTGGACTCCAAAGCAGGAGTCTGCAAGTCCCAACCCCCAGACAGTGGTACCGGCCACACAGGGATAACCATGTCAGAATGCAGACAGACATAGGTGTGTTTCTTCTCGGTATCAGCCATTTCTCCTGCAGTCAACATCTACAGACTGTGTTTTGCCAAATAGAATTAATTAACCACCATTCAGGAAACCATGGGCTCTCATGAACAGGCAGAGAGCTGGGAAGAAGGAGATGGCTCAGCAGGCATGTACAACTAACACAGATCTACTGAATGCCAGGCCTGCACGGTCAGAGTATCCGATCCTTAAAACAAATTCTTGCAAAATGTCCGACAATTCAAACATACAGATTTATTGTAGTTCATGATTCACAAGCTTCATAATATGATAGACATATGAGGATCCAGTTCAGTGGCTTTCCTCAGGCCTGTACAGAGGCCATCCATATTAAAGAGGCTTGCACAGATCCCTGTAGTCCATTTCAGGTACAGCTGCTTTCAGCAGATGAAAAACAGCAGCAGCAGCTGTGTCACTGCATCCTTCTCAGTTTCGGCCACTGACATTCCTGTCAAGTCTGGCCCTGGCCTGGTCAGGCTTTAGGCCTTTAAGAAAGATGGCCACAGGAACAGAATGTGCAAAAAAACCGTATAAAACTTCCCACAGTAAAATCTGTGGCATTTCCTGAAGGCTCAGGCTGTGTATACAAACCGCACTCGCAGAACCACATGCCTGAGCCCATGTCATGACTCAAGGGATGCGGATGACGCAGATGCCCTTACGGACCCCCCCCCCCCCCGGAACTGAACGTACTTCCTCCGCATTCTGAGAAAGGCCAACATGCGGTCTGGTGTGCTGGTGTTCAGGCTGCTCCCCCCAGGAGGCATGCATGTTCAGGCTGGTGTTCCCCCCAGGAGGCATGCATGTTCAGGCTACTCTTCCTCCTCGAAGGGGAATGCGTGTTCAGGCAGAGGGCATGAGAGAGTGGCAGAGGGTGAGTGGCAGAGGGCATGAGAGAGTGGCAGAGGGTGAGTGGCAGAGGGCATAAGAGAGTGGCAGAGGGCATATGTGAGTGGCAGAGGGCATGAAAGAGTGGCAGAGGGCATATGTGAGTGGCAGAGGGCATGAGAGAGTGGCAGAGGGCATACGTGAGTGGCAGAGGGCATGAAGGAGTGGCAGAGGGCATGAGAGAGTGGCAGAGGATGAGTGGCAGAGGGCATAAGAGAGTGGCAGAGGGCATGAGAGAGTGACAGAGGGCATACGTGAGTGGCAGAGGGCATATGTGAGTGGCAGAGGGCATGAGAGAGTGGCAGAGGGCATGAAAGAGTGGCAGAGGGCATGAGAGAGTGGCAGAGGGCATGAGAGAGTGGCAGAGGGCATGAAAGAGTGGCAGAGGGCATGAGAGAGTGTCAGAGGGCATATGTGAGTGGCAGAGGGCATGAGAGAGTGGCAGAGGGCATATGTGAGTGGCAGAGGGCATGAGAGAGTGGCAGAGGGTGAGTGGCAGAGGGCGTGATAGAGTGACAGCACTGCAGCTAGGCTAACCTGAGAGAAATTCAGACGGAGCTAGTAACCGTGTAAGTATTACCAGCACTGCAGCTAGGCTAACCACTGTGCTAAAGATAAATTCACCAGCACTGCAGCTAGGCTAACCACTGTGTTAAAGATAAATTCACCAGCACTGCAGCTAGCCTAACCACTGTGTTAAAGATAAATTCACCAGCACTGCAAGCACATTTAAAGAGAATTCAACTTACACAGCAGCTGCTATCTGGTAAAGATGAATTCACCAGCACTGCAGCTAAGCTAACCACTGTGCTAAAGATGAATTCACCTTTAGCACTGCAGCACAGCTGACCACTGTGCTAAAGATGAGAGTTTTTACCAATGTTTGACGCTATAACATGTCATCAAGCTTTAGCATGTGGACACATACGACAGACTCTTAAAGTAGCAGTCATTAAGCCCCTTCTTAAGAAGTCCAATATGGATGCAAATGAGGCCTGTAGTTAAATGAATATCTCAAACCTTCCTCTCCTTTCTGAAATATTAGAACAGGCTGTTTCAAAATAACTTTGATCATTCCTGCTCTCCTGCAGCCTTGGAAGTTTTTCAGTCCGGTTTTAGACCCTATCACAACACTGAAACTGCTCCAGTCCTTATCTTCCAATCTGGGCATCATTGCAGTACAATGGAGGCCAGTCCTTCAGGGATCAGATTCTCAAAGTTTGTGTTGTGTTGTGTGTCACGTCCCAGTCTAGGGTTGAGCCGTAACATAAAATATGCGGATGGAGTCAGTTCTCCCGTCCCCAGTTCTCCCGTCCCCAGACAACCAGACCACAACCAGCTTTTCCAACAAAAATCTTACAATTTATTAAGGAAGCAAAAATGAAAACAAACTTCAGGAGTGGGCCAGGCCAAAATAAACAAAACGCAGCCACCTGAACATAGGAAACTAAATCCCCGCATAAAACAAAAACTCCAAAGGAGAACAAAAAAACAAAGAATCTTACCTTCCTCCCTTTCTAACTTTAAACAAGAGAAAAAAATATATATATTAAACAAAATGACACCCACTCCCTACTCAGCTTCCTGGGAAGAATATCTTAAATCTGTTTACTGCTTCAATAATTTAGGTTTCCACACAACACCCAAATAGGGCCACAACAGGCCAAAGTAGTTTCCCCAACTGTTAGAGAGATGACTGCTCTAGGGACAGTCCAGTGAAAGGAATCCAACAACCTGCGTCTCAGCTCCCAGGTATTTATACTTGGCCCACCTTCTCCCACACCTGCAGCTCGCTACCTCAATCACCGTTGTAGTGGGCGGAGCAACCTGTCAGGAGGAGAGGAACAAAGGCGAAACAGGAGAGAGAGAAAGAGACCAGACAGACAGAGACAACTCAGAAGGGGACAATTGGACAACTTGACAATAAATACGTCCTTGGACGTAACACCCCCCACCCTTCAACGAGTTTTTACCCTTCCACGCAATGTGTGGGGTGACATAGCTCAGGAGGTAAGACCGATTGTCTGGCAGTCGGAGGATTGCCGGTTCAAAACCCCGCCCTGGGCATGTCGAAGTGTCCTTGAGCAAGACACCTAACCCCTTACTGCTCTGGCAAATGAGAGGCATCAATTGTAAAGCGCTTTGGATAAAAGCGCTGTATAATTGCAGTCCATTTACCATTTACAATGGGCACATTTTCCGCACCCTTTTTGTGATGGATGTCAAGGTTGAATTCCTGTACTATCAGCGACCAACGCATCAACCGCTGGTTCGAATTAGACATCCGCGATAAAAACACTTCCTTATTTGATAAGACATTAAATCCTACAACTTTGAGCTGTGGAAATTCTTCACAATTAATTAATTTATAAATTAAAAATAGCCTTCAGTATTCAAATATTCGAAATGATAGATGGTAGATGTTTAAATGCTACTACCAGTGAGGCCCATTCAAAATTTAGAAAACCACAAAACAAACGACAAAAATCTGCAGCCCTCCAGTGCATAAGTATGACAGTCCTGGTCTTAATGTAAACATTTTAATGCTTTTCCTATTTCAGTTTTTTCCCCCATAAAGTATCTCTAAAAAGCTCTATGTTGGACTCATATAAAATTTAATTGATGTAATGTTTGGGTGCAAATTCATATTATCTAATGCGCTTGTTTTTCATTGCTCTAAAGCAGGGGTATTTTTATCTGAAAAGGGCTGAAAAGCAGGTTTGTGTCCAAGCCCATACTGACTGAGACTATTTTTACTTAATTAGGTGTTGTAGTGCTGGCCTAAAACCAAACCCAGCACCCACAACCACCTTTTTTGGATGAGGCTGGACACCCCTGCTCTAAGGATTTTAATTCATTCATTCATTTAATAGAGCTGAATATGAAACATGAAGGAGACAACACGTTCAGCTTTTCTCTGCACATGTAACTGCACTGCCACCTCCTGGCCACATGAGGAACCGCCCATATGTGTTTATTATCCCAGAATATTTTACTATTTGAGGGTTGAGAATTGAGAATTTGCATGGTCATTTAAAGACTGCCCACACATTACATAATCAGTCTGATCTCTGACCTATCCCAGACGTCTGTAACAGACATGCTTGTGTCTGTTTGCAAACTCAATTCAATTAAATTCAGTTTTATACAGAGCTTTTTACAGAAAAGCATCACAAAGACGCTTTACAGTGCAGCAAGAGCTCTACCCTCAGGAATGCAGCCTTCTGTGTTCAGAGGATCTTTGCATTTTCAGAGAGTGCTGTGAGGAGATCTCGGAGACCTCCCAGGGAGAACTTGGACGTGAAGCCACAGGAATAAGGCCCGCTGTGCTTCATGTACGCTCAGACATTTTTGCCCCGGTGCTCAGACATGTTATATGTAGATCACATGGAACAGTTTTTATAAGGTTCAGTGGAAAGTACATGAGTGAAGAAGATCAACAACCAAAATGCAGGAAAGGACTAAATGAGAGCAGAGTCCCTTTAATTGTCAATGAGAACACCTGGTCTAACCAACTGAGAAAAACTTCAATATTTTGATAATGTGAGACCTTGAGATAGGCAAAGAAATGTTAACAAAGCTGACAGCGAGAGCAGTGTGCAAAGCCTTCTGGGTAAATGCATTTTCTGGTGCTGAGAGGGGCAGATCTCTCCTTTGTGAGCACAGACTCAGCGCTAACAGGCCATGGAGCAGAGAGTGGTGCTGATCACGGGCTGCTCCTCTGGGATCGGCCTCAGCCTGGCTGTACAGATGGCCTCCGACCCCGCCAAAACCTACAAAGGTGAGTGAGCATCCGCACAGTGCATGCTGGGATACGTCGTAAAATGTCCAGCGTTAAATATACTCTGAAAGAGTACATGTCATCCCCGTTGGACTCACAAACTTATACAGTTGAATGAATGCTGAATATTTTACCGTATAACTTAAAAGAATGATAAAAATATACTTTGTTAGGAAATAGATTCTTAATAAATGTATCAAAAACTACAGTCAAATGACATTACATATGAAACACATACATGCACGTACATATTTCAAATACAGGTATTAGAGATACTGTCCATTCCTGGCAGTGTGGGAATTTCACATAGCCAAGGTGTTACTTAACAGCAGGCTTGAGGTCACTTATATTTTGCTTTATTTAATTCAAGAAAATAAACTGAACTGTAATACTGTGGAAAAATTAATTCTCAGAGGATTTCTCAACAAATGAACAGAATTTCAGTTTATTTCCTGAATTGAAATATGACTGACCCTTATTCCGTTCATTTTGTGTGACAATCGTCATTTTTGTTTGTATACATGGTCATTTGTTTTATGTAAGTATTCTTCTGCACAGTAGTTTCTTTTGAAGCATCAGCAGGCAAATTAAAGACACATTTGTCCCTTTTATCACAGAGCTGTGAAAGAGATGACAATGATGCCTTTATGGTGGTTTGCATGTATCTTTGAGAAACTCATTTCACTTTCCATGTACCAGAAGAAATACCTTTATAGATAAATAGTTATTGTAGAGCTGCAGAAATCAAAAATTTGGGTTTTTGCTTTACGTTTTGACTGAGCAGCTGGCCTTGTGAGGCGTGGCTGATAAAAGCACTGCTTTGTTTAGTCTACGCCAGCATGCGTAACTTGGCCAAGAAGGAGCGTCTGCTGGAGTATGTGAAGGGCTTCCACAAGGACACCCTGGACATCATCCAAATGGACGTTACTGACCAGCAGTCTATCCAAGATGCCAAGGAGAAGATCACAGAGAACAGAGTGGACATCTTAGGTAAACAGACACCTGTATGCTTGTCTTTTATGTACAGGTAAAAGAAATGTGGGTGACATCAGTTCTACCTGTAGATGATAATTGTGTCTACAGGCCTGGTAATAACACACTTAATTATCGTATTTTTAAAATCATTGGCAGGCTGGAACCAGCTGATTTAAATCGCAGTAGACAGAAAGGCTGCTTAACTGCTGCCCCTAGAGACACGAGAGCCATTTCTCTGCAAATCGTATGTGTTGAGTGATTGCTATGTTCAGTGTTTTGTGTTTGTGTGCTGTACTGATGTGTTTTGTGTGTTTGCTAACAGTGTGCAATGCTGGTGTGTGTTTTATGTTTGTTAACAGTGTGCAATTCTGGTCTGTGTTGTATGTTTGCTAACAGTGTGCAGTACTGCTGTGTGTTGTGTGTTTGCTAGCAGTGTGTAGTACTGGTGTGTGTGTCTGTGTGTGTGTGTGTGTGTGTGTGTGTGTTTGTTAACAGTGTGGAGTACTGGTGTGTTTCATGTTTGCTAACAATGTGCAGTACTGGTGTGTGTTGTGTGTTTGTTAACAGTGTGCAGTACTGGTGTGTGTTGTGTGTTTGTTAACAGTGTGCAGTACTGGTGTGTGTTGTGTGCTTGTTAACAGTGTGCAGTACTGGAGTGTGTTGTGTGTTGTGTGTTTGTTAACAGTGCTCAATACTGGGGTGTGTTGTGTGTTTGTTATCATGTGCAATGCTGGGGTGTGTTGTGTGTTTGTTAACAGTGTGCAGTGCTGGTGTGTGTTGTATGTTTGTGAACAGTGTGCAGTACTGGTGTGTGTGTTGTGTGTTTGTTAACAGTGTGCAGTACTGGTGTGTGTTGTATGTTTGTTAACAGTGTGCAGTACTGGTGTGTGTTATGTGTTTCTAAACAGTGTGCAGTACTGGTGTGTGTGTGTGTGTGTATTTGTTAACAGTGTGCAATGCTGGGGTGTGTTGTGTTTTTGTTAACAGTGTGCAGTACTGGTGTGTGTTGTGTGATTGTAAACAGTGTGCAGTACTGGTGTGTGTGTGTGTGTGTGTGTTGTATGTTTGCTAACAGTGTGCAGTACTGGTGTGTGTAGTGTGTTTGTAAACAGTGTGCAGTACTGGTGTGTGTTGTGTGTTTGTTAACAGTGTGCAGTACTGGTGTGTGTTGTGTGTTTGTTAACAGTGTGCAGTACTGGTGTGTGTTGTGTGTTTAATTGTGTGCAGTACCGGTGTGTGTTGTGTTTGTTTGTTAACAGTGTGCAGTACAGGTGTGTGTTGTGTGTTTGTTAACAGTGTGCAATGCTGGGGTGGGCCTGATGGGCCCACTGGAGACCCTGTCCCAGGACACCATGAGGCAGATCCTGGATGTGAACCTCCTGGGCACCATTCGCACCATCCAGACCTTCCTGCCCGGCATGAAGACCCGGCGCAGAGGGCATGTCCTGGTGACCGGCAGCATTGGAGGGCTGCAGGGTGAGGCCAAGCGGGGACAGGCTGTGCAGCTACACATGCCCTGCATTACCCTATAATCAGGGTGAGGCCGAGCGGGGACAGGCTGTGCAGCTACACACGCCCTGCATTACCCTATAATCAGGGTGAGGCCGAGCGGGGACAGGCTGTGCAGCTACACACGCCCTGCATTACCCTATAATCAGGGTGAGGCAGAGCAGGGACAGGCTGTGCAGCTACACACGCCCTGCATTACCCTATAATCAGGGTGAGGCCGAGCGGGGACAGGCTGTGCAGCTACACACGCCCTGCATTACCCTATAATCAGGGTGAGGCCGAGCAGGGACAGGCTGTGCAGCTACACACGCCCTGCATTACCCTATAATCAGGGTGAGGCTGAGCGGGGACAGGCTGTGCAGCTACTCACACCCTGCATTACCCTATAATGCCATATGGGTCCTGATACTTACAGTATATTACACTATCAGTCAGTAATGGATGTGCAGTCTTTAATACTGAGTGTAACCATAAGTGATGTGATGTCATCAGTGGCAGTAAACCATGTTTTTCAGGTCTGCCCTTCAATGAACTCTACTGTGCCAGCAAGTTTGCAGTGGAGGGAGTGTGTGAGAGTTTGGCTATTCTCCTGCAACACTTCAACATACAGTGAGTATAGCGGAGGTGCTGTGTGTGCCTAGACTCCACTGAGACTCAGTGAGTATAGCGGACGTGCTGTGTGTGCCTAGACTCCACTGAGACTCAGTGAGTATGGCGGAGGTGCTGTGTGTGCCTAGACTCCACAGAGACTCAATGAGTACACCACAGGCACCAGGTTTAGCAATCGCCTGTATGTTTAAATTGGCAAAATATGAACCTCAGGTTATTATATTTGGGTTTGTCATGAACAGGCCAGTTTTGACGTTTAAAATTTTAATTAATAATCTAGCTTAGTCAGTCAAATTAATACTTTTTATGACATGCTATTATGGGCAGTCGATTCGATCCCCCACTCTTGGTGTGTCGAAGTATCCCTGAGCAAGAGACCTAACCCATAATTGCTCCCAACAAGCCGATTGGTACCTTGCATGGCAGCCTTTCACCGTTGGTGAGTGAGCGTGTGTGAATGGGTGGATGAGAGGCATCAATTGTAAAGCGCTTTGGATAAAAGCGCTATATAAATGCAGTCAATTTACCTTTATTAGGCTATAATTATATAGGCTTCAGGGTTTCCACTGGTAATAATCAGCCATGTTGCTGCACCACAATAAAATTTAAATCCCCCTAAATGGTAACATAAATCCCTCTAAATGGTAACATGAATCTCCTAAATGGTAACATAAATCCCCTAAATGGTAACATAAATCCCCCTAAATGGTAACATAAATCCCCCTAAATGGTAACATAAATCCCCCTAAATGGTAATATAAATCCCCCTAAATGGTAACATTAATCCCCTAAATGGTAACATTAATCCCCCTAAATGGTAACATAAATCCCCTAAATGGTAACGTAAATCCCCTAAATGGTAACATAAATCCCCCTAAATCGAATACATTTCAATTTTATCACTGAACCCACAATACAACTGAAAAATAATCTGACCACCACAATGCATGCGACACTCAAAACTGGCATCTATAATACCACATGCAGTGTATATCACCTGAAGTTTGGAAAAAAGCCCATCTAAACTCACGCAGCTCATCACTCCAGCTGTGTGGGCTACCCAATGTAGCTACAGTGTAAAGTCTCACCTTCCTGACAAGCTTGTTTTATATTTCCAAAGAGCTTTGTATTAACATTGCTTTCTGAAGCTGGAGGCTGGTAACACATGCCTCTCCCAAACATTTATTTCAATACTACAGTCGGAAGAGGAAAATTGGGAGGATGTCACTTGTATTAAGAGAAGAATAAAGAAGGAGCATTGCTTTATAAGAATAAGGATAAACCTGATGCCTAAAATATGCCGCTGTTGCTGATACTCTTTGTTGAGAGTTTTACTAGAGCAGAGGTTACTAATAGGCAGGAAGGCATATTCAGTACTCAGAATGTCTTAGTGGATATTGAGATATGGGATAAAGAAGTACTAAATAAATTACATCAACTACAGACAAATAAGGCAGCAGCTCTATTAATAAATAAATATAAATCCAAGAAAAATGTAAAAATAAATGAATGTACACAAAAATTAATAAATAGATTAAATATGACATAAATGTGTATTTGTGAATTTATTTCTGTATGTATTTATTTCTTGATTAATTAATTTTGGTATATATTTATTTCTAGATTCATTCATTTCTTTATGTATTTATTAATGTATTTCTTCATCCATGTGGTAATTAGGGGGCGCGGCTTTTACATTCAGGCATGTCAATCAAGCCGGGAGTGTAGGGTTGGGTATCATTTAGATTTTATAGATTCCAAATACCGTTCCGATTCTGCTTAAAATACAGTTCTTATCGAATCTTGGTTCTGATTCTTGTCATATTTTTTTTAGTACAAATAGAAACCTAAATGTGTTGTATGCAAATAAAGAACTTTATTTTCTGCACATTAAGGCTTCCCTAAGAAGTTAATTGCCAATTTGGTACAAAAAAAAAAAAAGTAAAATAGAGACAGTGCACACAGTGAAGGCCACCTTCTTGATGGGGGAAAACAACCTGTTGCGCTCCTTAGAGTTAATACTAGAAGTTGGTGGATTATCACGACTATAAAATGCCGAAAAGTTCTTATGTGGTTGGCTGTACAGAAATAAACAAATGTAGAAATACCCATTTATGTCAAATTTTATCTGTTAATGTATTTGTGTACATTCATTTATTTTTTCTTGCATTGATATTTATTTATTCATTAATTCATTGAGTCATTTATTTATTTATATATTTATTTTTAATTTTGGTCCTCCATAGATTTGTAATGATATATATGATTATGTTATGATTAATGCAATGCACAATTTTGACGTTTTGGATAAATTTGGAGAAGCTAAGGGACACCAGGGTACACTACTAATTAATAGTTCCACATATCACCTTCAGATTTTGTACACTCCTGGTCAAGGGGTTTATGATCCAGGACATATAGTATGGTGTTATAAAGCCTTCAAAAGAACACCCCCTAAATGGGTGAGGATTGACCAGATTTGTCATCTGTGTGAAGGGGTTAAACTTCTCAAGCAGATCAAACAAAGATACAGAGGGGATCAAAAGTCTGAGGACACTACCAAGTCCTGGTTGGTTTCAGTAATTAACATAACATAACATAACATAACATAACATAACATAACATAACATAACGTAAGACGAGAACAGACCATTCAGCCCAACACTGCTCGTCTATTTTTATCACTAAACTGTACTTAATGCTTAGTTTACCTATTAAGAATTATGAAGGAATAATGCAAATATGATAGCGTACTCCAGTAATGAAATAATAATAAATCATCAGATGTTACTAGATTACATTTTTGCCATGGGGTGGCACGATGGAGCTGTACATAGCAGTGTTTCCTCACTGTAAGAAGACACCATGGCTGCCCCTGCCTGATGCATGCTGGGATAGGCTCCAGAGGCAAGCAACCTGTATTACACATGAAATTACATTTGTATTACATATGAAAAGACGTAAATACATATTCTGCATACATGCATTATAAATGCTGCCCATTCTTGGTGTTGTGCAGTGCTACCCTTGGAGGAGGTGGGGGATGTGGTGTGCAGTGCTACCCTTGGAGGAGGTTGAGCATGTGGTGTGCAGTGCTACCCTTGGAGGAGGTGGGGGTTGAGCATGTGGTGTGCAGTGCTAACCTTGGAGGAGGTGGGGGTTGAGCATGTGGTGTGCAGTGCTACCCTTGGAGGAGGTGGGGGATGTGGTGTGCAGTGCTACCCTTGGAAGAGGTGGGGTTGAGCATGTGGTGTGCAGTGCTACCTTTGGAGGAGGTGGGGGATGTGGTGTGCAGTGCTACCCTTGGAGGAGGTGGGGGATGTGGTGTGCAGTGCGACCCTTGGAGGAGGTGGGGGTTGAGCATGTGGTGTGCAGTGCTACCCTTGGAGGAGGTGGGGGTTGAGTATGTGTTGTGCAGTGCTACCCTTGGAGGAGGTGGGGGTTGAGTATGTGTTGTGCAGTGCTACCCTTGGAGAAGGTGGGGGTTGAGCATGTGGTGTGCAGTGCTGCCCTTGGAGGAGGTGGGGGTTGAGCATGTGGTGTGCAGTGCTACCCTTGGAGGAGGTGGGGGTTGAGCATGTGGTGTGCAGTGCTACCCTTGGAGGAGGTAGGGGTTGAGTATGTGGTGTGCAGTGCTGCCCTTGGAGGAGGTGGGGGTTGAGTATGTGTTGTGCAGTGCTACCCTTGGAGAAGGTGGGGGTTGAGCATGTGGTGTGCAGTGCTACCCTTGGAGGAGGTAGGGGTTGAGCATGTGGTGTGCAGTGCTACCCTTGGAGGAGGTGGGGACTGAGCACGGCTGTGTGTTCTGAACCCCGCAGCGTCAGCCTGATCGAGTCTGGCCCTGTAAACACCCACTTCCTGTCCAACCTGCGGCAGTCTGAGTCAGGGGACGCCGCGCTCCTGCAGGTGGATCCGCTGACACGCGACCTCTACGACACCTACCTGCAGCACTGCTCGTCCGTCTTCCACAGCGCAGCGCAGGACGCCCAGGACATCGTACAGGTATGCCCTTTCATTATTATGCAATATTGCATTGTACAGGTATGCCATTTGATGATTATGCAATTATGGATTGTGCAGGCATGCCCTTTGATGATTATGCATTTATGGATTGTACAGGTATACCCTTTGATTATTATGCAATATTGCATTGTACTGGTATACCCTTTGATGATTATGAAGTTATGCATTGTACATGTATTCCCTTTAATGATTATGAAATTATGCATTGTACATGTATGCAAGCTATTTTTCACAGAATGCCATTATTGATAGGTGGATTTTCCATTGGATGAAGTAGAATGAGGACTGAGGTTTGAGTGGTGGGGGGGGGAGGGGGGGGGTGCATATATCTAAAGCTTCTCATAAAAATGAGGATATTTGCTAAGAAACCTGCAGAAAAGCAACCATGGCAACTGTTATCATGCAGTTACTTAACCAGGTCTATTTTGAAAGGTCATCAGGTCCATTTTAAAAAATTTTGTTGCTGCCACCATTAGGAAAAATTATGTTTCCAGAGGCCCGTGAAAAGTTGCTAGATCAGAGTGGCATTCGGCCTGGCGGTGAACCAGATTGGTCTTGGCTGTGCCAGCTGGTGGAGAGAGCACACGCACCTGGGTTGGGTTAACTAATCAGCCCAGGTGCTTAAAGGTGTGTTCCTCTCCACAGTTCAAGGCATAGACCTGGAACTCACACTGAGAGCACATTTCATATTTTAGTTTTTGTTTGCGTGTGGGCCAGCTGCGAGCAGGGAACTGAAAAGTTGGTGTTCTGTTTTGCTTTCTTTTGTCTTTTTTTGTTTCTGGAACCCCGTGAGGGGGAAGGGTGAAGGTGTTTATTTCAGTTCACGTTGGTGTGGGTGTGCTCTCTCTCTCTCCATGTGGCAACCAACGGTGTTTCCCGGAACTGCCGCATCTCCCTCCCAGGGGTGCTACGCTGGTGTGTGACAGTCAGTTACATAGTTTCCAAGCTGGCAACCCCGGTGGCTTCTGTCTGCTGCACATTACATAACCAGCACCAGCTATGACCCCAGCATGGCACTGGGGGATCTTTCACAGGCACCTTTGTAATCTTGGTTTTGTACAAATATATCCCATATAGGGATTTTCTAACTGTCCTGGGGGCACCCCTCGTGCATGCCAGTTTTCATCTCATGATCAAGTAATGTTCAAAACATGAGTTTATATTCTTACATATTTTCTTCTTCAACTGATTTTAACACAACACTAAACTAGTGACCATCTGTGCACACATCTGTGCACAGCATTTAGGACCCTACTGATTTCACTGATCAGTCTATAATTTATTCAGTGTTGTGCAAAATGTAGGGTAAATCATCCTTCAGTAGATATTTAAACAATTAGAATGATTCAGAAGCTGGCAATTATGGCTGAAAAGAGAACCAGAAAACTGCAATTGACTTTGTGTAATTCCTACTGGGGTACCTTATAAGGGCTGCTGTATATTTGCTAATTGCCATTAAAAAATGTTGGGAGGATGCATGTGCCAATATGATTCAGATTTGGACATTGCATTGCTACTCCTGTATATGGTGTGCCCCAGTGTCCAGCAAGTGTGATGTTAGACAGGTGTGCTTTGTTCTCCACCAGGTGAGATTAGATGGGTGTGCCCCTGCAGGTGTGAGATTAGATGGGTGTGCCCCTGCAGGTGTGAGATTAGATGGGTGTGCCCCTGCAGGTGTGAGATTAAACAGGTATGCCCCTGCAGGTGTGGGATTAGACGGCTGTGCCCCTGCAGGTGTGAGTTTAGACAGGTATGTCCCTGCAGGTGTCCGATTAGCCAGGTATGTTCCTGTTGGTGTCCGATTAGCCAGGTATGTTCCAATTCCTTCAGGTGTGAAATTAGACAGGTATGTTCCAGCTCCTTCAGGTGTGAAATTAGACAGGTATGTTCCAGCTCCTTCAGGTGTGAGATTAGACAGGTATGCCCCTGCAAGTGTGAGATTAGACAGGTATGATCCTTCAGGTGTGAGATTAGACAGGTATGCCCCTGCAGGTGTGAGATTAGACAGGTATGATCCTTCAGGTGTGAGATTCGACAGGTATGCCCCTGCAGGTGTGAGATTAGACAGATATGATCCTTCAGGTGTGAGATTAGACAGGTATGCTCCAGCTACTTCAGGCCTACCACTTCAGGAGTGAGGTCTGACAGGTGTACTGTACTCTCCTGCAGGTGTTCCTGGAGGCTATCCAATCTCCGAGCCCGTCTCTGCGCTACTATACCAACAGTGCCCTGCTGCCCCTCACCTCCCGCAAACTGGCCATGCATGATGGCTCCCAGTACATCAGGGCCATGAGCAAGCTCATCTTCTCCAGCTCTGGCCCAGAGGATCCCTAGATACAGCCAGAACAAACAACACTAAAACACTATGACCAGCACACACAACACTACAACCAGCACACACACAACACTATAACCAGCACACACAACACTATAACCAGCATACACACACAACACTAACCAGCACACACAACACTATGACCAGCACATACACAACACTGTAACCAGCACACATAACACTATAACCAGCACACACATCACTGTAACCAGCACATACACAACACTGTAACCAGCACACACATTACTGTAACCAGCACATACAACACTATAACCAGCACACATAACACTATAACCAGCACACACATCACTATAACCAGCACACACACAACACTGTAACCAGCACACACATTACTGTAATCAGCACACACAACACTATAACCAGCACACACACAACACTGTACAGCCAGAACAAACAACACTATAACACTATGTCCAGCACACACAACACCAACCAGCACACACAACACTGTAACCAGCACACACAACACTACAACCAGCACACACACAACACTGTAACGAACACACACAACACTATAACCAGCACACACAACACTAACCAGCACACACAACACTATGACCAGCACACACAACACTATAACCAGCACACACACAACACTAACCAGCACACACAACACTATGACCAGCACACACAACACTATGACCAGCACACACAACACTATAACCAGCACATACACAACACTGTAACCAGCACACATAACAGCAACACTACAACCAGCACACACAACACTGTAACCAGCACACACACATCACTGTAACCAGCACACACACCACTATAACCAGCACACACACATCACTGTAACCAGCACACACACCACTATAACCAGTACACACAACACTGCAACCAGCACACATAACACTGTAACCGGCACACACAACACTGTAAGTGAAACACTAATCCACCTTGCATATGCTCATTAATATTTTGCAAATGAACAAGACAGGAGCCTTCAGTTTTGTAAAAAAGTGATTTACTAATGAAGTGTTAAAAAAACATGGTGCAATTTTACAAATGCCTTGTGCTGATTTCTTCCATAGTGCCTTTATCATATCATGTAAACCTGGCTTTGTTAGGGGTTGGGTATCACTCACTGACAGCTACATTATTAATAAATTAAAATTAAAAAAATAAACATCTTATTGTCTAATTTTTGTGCAAATTGAAGGCAGTCATATACACACCACAAAATATGGCATTCCAATAATACCACACCACACTGGCCCACTCAAGCAGAGCCTTTATGTAGCTGCACTAATGGCCTGCTTACAGGTTTTCACAATTGTTTACACACTAAAATTGGAACTTGAAACGCAATCACTGAAACCTGAAAGTCATGTACCAAATCCCTAAACCAAGGCTGCATCCCACATCACTCCCTATTCCCTATATAGTGCACTACTTTTGGCATCAACCATTTTGTAGTGTGTCCCATCTGAGAAACAAAATTGTAGCACACTATATAGTGAACTGCTTCCGCCCCACAATGCACTGCAAAATGTAGGGTACAAGCTATGTACACTATCCGGAACATCCCACAATACACTACGGTACGGCTTTACGGTTTATTTCAACAAAGATGGCGGTTGGAACAAGCGAGCGGTAGCTGCGTGTGTAAATGCAAATTGTCCATAGTTATGTCAAATCATGAATTATATTTGCATATTCGATACAAAAAAGTCACCAGTTTTCGTTAGAGTGCCAAGTGTAATGTTAACGGTTTTTCTCCGGAGAGCTGCTTGCTAGCTAAGAAGCTAGCTAATCTCGGTAGCAGTGCAACTCAAGCAAAATGTCATTTTCGGTCCCTGATAATAGATTTTTGAACAGTATATTGGTATACATTTGGTCAATGCCAATATTAATGAATATTTAACCGAGAGTTTCATATATATGTACAGATTACGTTAAAACAATATTTTATCAGGGACCAAAAACAACTTTCTCGCCACATCAATAACGAACGCAATTTCCGTTATTGTGTGACAGATATTCAAAAGCTAGTAGCGGCGTAGGGTGATTACAACACTGTACCAAAGCAAACGTTCGTTCTGCCGCTAACTCCCTATGTAGTGTGCTACCTATTTCCACTATATAGGGAATAGTGAATGAGTGAACAAGTGAGTCATTTGGGACGCAGCCCAAGTCTGCAAAATTGCAAGCACATTTTCTGCTTCACACTCAGTTTTAAATTCTAAATCACACTTTTTGCAAAACACCACACACAGTTCTCTACATTAGGTACAACATTCAAAATTAAAATCTCTTGTGTTCCTTTGGAAAACAACGCCAATCAAAATGCCAAGCTTTATTTACCAATTGGCAACACCCACTCCTCACAGGTGTAAACACTAGTTGCTTAATTGTTCACTTAGAAATCAGAACTTTAGCACTATAAAAAAGGCCACAGGTGAGCTCTCCTGTTTTGAAGGAAAATGGAGGTCAACGGTGAAGCAAGAGCTAGAGGTCAAGGAGTGAGAGTAAGAGGAGGACGAGGAAGGACAGTTGTCTCAGATGAGATCAGGGCCACATTGGTTGACCATGTGCTCAACCATGGATTGAATATGAGAGAGGCTGGGCAGAGAGTTCAGCCCAACCTGAGTAGTGCTCTGTGCTGAGCACATCAGTGTGTTGTTGGTTGGTAGAAATATCTATTCATAAGATGGCGTGTGTGTGTCATTTTGATGCAAAAAAACATTTTGGAAAGAGATAAAACAGGTTTGAATGCAGTGTTTGCTTTTGCTACAGATTTGTAGAGTTTTGCATTTTGTGTTTAAAGTTTTGAGAAAATGTGCCAAAAATTCAGAAAACGTGTGTAAACAATTGTGAAAAACTGTAATCTCAGGTGTCCTCAGTTACAAGGCATGCTATTATATTATTAGCCCCAATGAAACCGGGCCTACCAGGGCTTAACTGAGCTCACCAGCACTCTCTTCTTAAGGTTTGGCTTAAGTCTTTGACTGTTTTATATCTCCGCGACGGCACAGCCGTGGCCGGAGGCATTATGTTTTCGGGTTGTCCGTCCGTCCGTCTGTCCCGATTCTCCTGAACGCGATATCTCAGGAACGCCCTGAGGGAATTTCTTCAAATTTGGCACAAACGTCCAGTTGGACTTAAGGATGAACTGATTAGATTTTGGTGGTCAAAGGTCAAGGTCACTGTGACCTCACAAAACATGTTTTTGCCTTGAGCGAATACAAAACACATTTTTGCCTTGAGGGAATTTCTTCACATTTGGCACACATGTCCACTTGGACTCAAGGATGAACTGATTAAATTTTGGTGGTCAAAGGTCAAGGTCACTGTGACCTCACGTCCGTCCCATTCTCTTGTGAATGCGATATCTCAGGAAAGCCTTGAGGGAATTTCTTAAAATTTGGCACAAACGTCCACTTGGACTCAAGGATGAACTGATTAAATTTTGGTGGTCAAAGGTCAAGGTCACTGTGACCTCACAAAACACGTTTTTGCCCATAATTCAAGAATTCATACGCTAATTATGACAAAGTTTCACACAAATGTCTAATAGGATAAAATAATGAAGTGATGAAATGTAATATCCAAATGGTCAAACAGAACGCTGGCTGTTGGTTGGTGGAGGCATACAACCGCAAGGCAGTATTTCTAGTTTTTTCATATTTCCCAGCCTCATAATGGCTTCCTTGACTTTCATTGGCATAAATCAGGTCCTTTCACAGACAAATGGCAATACTCCATAGGCAAGGCTAGATCCTGAAAACGCTCTTATACTAGCAACAGTCCTAGGTCAAATACGTATTTGTTTTGGATTTAAATACTTTTCTGTGCTCTATTGATCTTGCCTGGTGTAATTGAGCCTGCCAATATGACCAGAAGGCGGGGTTTGCGCTTTTTTAGAATATTCTATTGGTTCCAATGCCCCAGACAAGATCAGTAAAGTGTAGAAAAGTATTTGAATCCAAAACAAATACGTATTTGACCAAGGTCTGACCAACAGTAAAGAAGCAATTGAATACACCTGACTAATCAGAAACACCAGTGAAGTAATTTGTCCCAAACATTATGACACCCTGAAATGGGCTCTATATAAAGTGCTGTTATTTCTATATGATAAAAACAAAATGTCTAAACCCTTTAAAAAAGCTGAGAATCTGCACTTTATCCACATATGAATTGTGAATACAAATCTAAAATTATGTACAGCCCAAACATATGGCTTTGTCCCAAACATTATGCAGCTCACTGTATTTCTAAAGTAATTTAAGTAATTATAGTGAACAAACTGATATGTTAATTTGTGTTAATTTCTTGAATCTTTCATTTGGATTATTTCAGTTATTTCAAATGAGAGAGTTTTATTTACAAAAACCTCAGGAATTGGTCTTCCATGGTTGATTAGCACATAACTGCAATACACAAAACAAATGTTTTAAATGAAAATTATTTGATTAGTATCTGTATCTGTGACCCACGTCTAGCTCCTGCTCAAATGCATAGTGCCTACTGTAACGTTTGGTAGAGGAGGAATAATGGTCAGGGGTTGTTGATTTTTTTTCATGATTTAGGCTAGGCCCCTTTGTGTGATGTTTGGGTATCCACATAGCATTGGCATAATTGTTTAGAATGTTCTTGTATGCTGTAGCATTAAGATTTCACTTCACTGGAACTAAGGATGAAACTGAGCATGCCCAGAGTTTCAGGATGGAAACTGAGCAGGTCCAGAGTTTCAGGATGGAAACTGAGCAGGCCCAGAGTTTCAGGATGGAAACTGAGCGGGCCCAGAGTTTCAGGGTGGAAACTGAGCGGGCCCAGAGTTTCAGGATGGAATCTGAGCAGGCCCAGAGTTTCAGGATGGAATCTGAGCGGGCCCAGAGTTTCAGGATGGAAACTGAGCAGGCCCAGAGTTTCAGGATGGAATCTGAGCGGGCCCAGAGTTTCAGGATGGAATCTGAGCGGGCCCAGAGTTTCAGGGTGGAATCTGAGCAGGCCCAGAGTTTCAGGATGGAATCTGAGCGGGCCCAGAGTTTCAGGATGGAAACTGAGCAGGCCCAGAGTTTCAGGATGGAATCTGAGCGGGCCCAGAGTTTCAGGGTGGAATCTGAGCGGGCCCAGAGTTTCAGGATGGAAACTGAGCGGGCCCAGAGTTTCAGGGTGGAAACTGAGCGGGCCCAGAGTTTCAGGGTGGAAACTAAGCAGGCCCAGAGTTTCAGGATGGAAACTGAGCGGGCCCAGAGTTTCAGGGTGGAAACTGAGCGGGTCCAGAGTTTCAGGGTGGAATCTGAGCAGGCCCAGAGTTTCAGGATGGAATCTGAGCGGGCCCAGAGTTTCAGGATGGAAACTGAGCGGGCCCAGAGTTTCAGGGTGGAAACTAAGCAGGGCCACCGTTTCAGGATGGAAACTGAGCATGCCCAGAGTTTCAGGATGGAATCTGAGCATGCCCAGAGTTTCAGGATGGAAACTGAGCAGGACTAGAGTTTCAGGACTTTTTTACCCGACTACAGCACTGAGGATAACAGTACCAATAAATAAACAATAGAGACACAAAAATCGGTGCCATTTTTGCAGTTATCCATAAATAAAGCGACAGAGACCAGGCAAAGAGCTAATGAAAGCATTTAACAATTTTTTTTAGATAGTGGCACAATAGTTATATCATCTGTCATTCCTGGGTGTACTAATGAATTTAGTTGACCTGTCAGATCAGTCATATGATTGGACAAATTATTTGCTGATAGATCCCTCCCCACAAACCACCGTGTGGCATTCAGTCCGCCGGAGAGGCGGACTGGTCTCGGCTGCGCCGGCTGGTGGAGTGCACACGCAGGCCAGGTATATTCACTGAGCCCAAGGCCCACCCCATCATTTCCACCACCACCATTTTCCTATACTTCTGCCCGTCAAACTGTGAACATCGTCCAAGCTGCCTCTCATAATCCTGTACCAACCCCCACATGGGATGAACTGTAAAATGTAAAAAAATTTTGCATTATTTTTCATGAATTTAGCACACACTCTTATCCTTCTTTTCCCACAGCAGGAAACTACTTGTCATTGTGTTTCATTTGAATTCTGGTGATGGTGTTTCATTTTAATTATTGTCATTGGATTTGGTAAATGGTAAATGGACTGCATTTATATAGCGCTTTACAATTGATGCCTCTCATTCGCCAGAGCAGTTAGGGGTTAGGAGTTAGGTGTCTTGCTCAAGGACACTTCGACATGCCCAGGGCAGGGTTTGAACCGGCAACCCTCCGACTGCCAGACAATTGGTCTTATCTCCTGAGCTATGTCGCCCCCATTTAAATTCTTGGGAAGTGAACCTAAGACAACAGTATATCTTGTTTAAAAATCATGCCGTAAAGTGTATACTTACACATCTTGCTTATACTTATACACAGCAGTGGCTAATTCCATTTATTGAAGGCCAGAGGATATGCCTATTGATATATCCACCTATTATCTTCAAATACCCAGCTCGATGCTCCAACACCAATTTCAGTCATAAATTAGTCCATGGGAAAGCATTACTGAGAAAGAAACAAAAATACTTATAATTTCCCCATCATAAATGTAGTAATAACATCAGAGCATGTAGCCTATGACTGAGCTAATTTAACTAAGGTTTAGACAGTGACACAACAACAGTTCCTGGGTGTCTTACGTAAAGGATAATTACACCCCAGATCACTTTTTTTTAAAGCTGTAAACATGTTTGTATGCCTTTTTAATTCAGGTCGTTATTTCAACATTTCTGAACCTTTTATCTGAAAAAATTGGTGAAACGTCATGGTGGTGACCTGTTTGAAAAATGTTTTCTGTATTCCACTCTGGCCCCACCCAAATTGTGATATCTGAGTTCCACATACACAATTATCATTATATTATTAGTTACCATATTAAATTATATCATACCTACACCTTCCTATTTTAAAGACCCGCCACCACCCCCTCTTCCAGGGGACCACATTACACAATGAACCATGGTATATTACAGTGCTGTAAAAGAGATGATTCTAACTTCTTCAATCATGAAGACACCCAAAAGTTACCTACCTAACCTACCTTACCTCTATAAATCTGTTCTCTCAAAAATTCCCTGAGACTTAAGGCTCACCCCATCCTTTCCCCCATCGCCCTCATCCCATTCGCTCCGTCCGTCCCACTGTGAACATCGTCCCAGCTTGGTTTCATAGTCCTGTACCAACCCCCACATGGGATGATATTTGTTTAGCCGTAATAGCTGAGCTGATAAAAACGTGAATTTCAGCTTGTTAAGTAACTATGCTATTTGGACAAGACGGTAATATCTTGTGGAAGAATCAGGGACAGTTTGCTTCACTACTGAGTCACTGTATCTCACGCATGTAGTGGACGACTGGACTTTCAAGACCCTACAGCGCAATCTCTGGCTGAAATTGGTACAACATGGCGCCACCCACAAACTACACTTCCCAGGCTTCAAAACCCTTTTCACAGAGCCCATGGAGAGTCAATGGGTGACTTCACAGTTACTTTGTCCATATTTTTCTACAGTCTGTGGTTAAAATACAAAATTTATTGTGACTTGCTGCAAGAGTTTTGGGGCTACCATCTTGTCCATTAGGTATGGTGGCCCACAGGGCCATTCGCGCTGCAAAAATGAAAGCACAAAACAAAGGAAACATGCGGCAAATCAATTGTACAGATACAAGAGATACAAATGGGCGACCACGCTTCAAGAAGAAAAGCACAAACATAAAGGGAAATGCGCTTGAAATCAAGAAACAAAGTGAAAAGCAGAATGTCTGCAAAACCAGTCAATATAGCAGATGTGTTTAACGCCGCATAGGGGGAGTTGCACAATGGAATTTGCCCTTGAACAGGGAGGAACACGTCATGACTGCTTTAGACCAACCAAAGATAAACAGAACAGGTCTGCTTTAGACTTGTCAGAAGAACACATAAAGACAGCACTAGACTTGGAAGAGAGGAACAGAGCAGGGCTGCATTACCAACAAAAATGGTCATCAGTGTAATTTCAGCACTTAAGCGACAGACCAGACATAATCACTAAGGTTGACCTAAAGCCATGTACTTTTCCCCCAAACAATTTTTTTGCGACATGACAATAGTCATCCTCTATCATTCCAGAGCACATTAATGAATTTACGACCAGTCATATGATTGGAAAATTTCAAGATTTTTAAATCCAACCATGGGCGGCACGGTGGTGCAGTGGGTAGCACTGTTGCCTCACAGCAAAAACGTCATGTATTCAAATCTCAGCTTGGGGCCTTTCTGTGGAGTCTGCATGTTCTCTCTGTGTCCGTGTGGGTTTCCTCCCGGTACTCCGGTTTCCTCCCACAGTCCAAAGACAATAGGCTAATTGGAGACTCTAAATTGCCCATAGGTATGAGTGTGGGAGTGAATGGTGTGTGTGCCCTCTGATAGACAGGGTGTGTTCCTGCCTCCCCCACGGCTGAGGCCCCCGGAGACCAGCCCTCCTGGACGCCCGAGATGGAGGTGGCGGTTGCCACAGCGCCTGTTGGACTGTAGGGCATCAGGGATGACAGGCCCTGGGTGGGGGCAATGTAGCGTCTGGAGGCTGTTCCGGCAGGCACAGCCGGCAGCTCCCAGCATGCTTTGCACACGGACGTTTGTGAATAGTTGTGGGACTGCTAACTTGTAAATACGTTTAAATAGCAATTTATTGTGTTATAGATATGTGTTCTTGTGTTGTCTGTTTTGTGTTTATTGATTTTGGTTCTGTTAACGTGTACATCCCTGTGTGAACCAACAGTGTTGTTTGGGGTAGTTTGCCGCTGTTCGCCAAAGAGCAAGTCTGATGAATGCCTGACTTTCTGGTTTCCGCAATAAAGTTTTGTTGAATTTTGAACTGTCTGTGTCGCAGCTTTGATCATGGAGCCTTGTTTTGCTACATTAAATTAAAATTTAACTTCTGATATCAAAAATTTATATTATAACTTGCTAAAACTGAATGCCTGATATCAAAAGCAAGTTGAATAAAAGCTTAAATGGCTTGCCATAAAATATCTTGAATTATCATTCTGATTGGTTGCATTGTAATTATGACTAGTCAAAATGCATTTGCAGATATCAAAAATGTAATTATGGATAGTCAAGCAAAGCTATTAAATGTGAAAAGGTCTTGCCATTAAATTACAGGGTAATTAAGCTAAATTCTTGGGTTTTTCTGCATCCCAAAGCTTACTCGTAGAGTGCACATTGCTTTTCAGGTTAGGCAACTGATTGCGCTAAAGTTATGTCATTTATAGGCTATTGTACCTGTTTATTACGTACAGGTACAATAT
Source organism: Anguilla rostrata (assembly GCF_018555375.3). NCBI lineage: Eukaryota > Metazoa > Chordata > Actinopteri > Anguilliformes > Anguillidae > Anguilla > Anguilla rostrata. The sequence goes on from NC_057949.1 coordinate 710,815, forward strand.
TAAGACATTTATTTATTTTCTGAAGCAAAACACATTGTCAATGTACATAAATGCCAAGTTACTCACACATACAAAGCACATGTCATTAATTCAAAGTTGCTAAATCTAGGCCTGCTATTAAATGTACTGATATCAAAATTAGGCCAAGGTATAAGAAACAATATTGCCTCACCCAAGATCATAAAAATATCTTTCAATATCTTTGCTCAAACAAATTAAACAAACTGTATTTCAAAGCAATGCTACCCAATGTTTCCAAAATTATTTGAGAGTCTGTGTTCATTGTGGTTATTTCTGTAGGAAACCATGAAAAGTGCCAAACTCTCGATGCTGTATAGGTATGGGGCATGCTGCCCCGCCAAAGGCCTAACTCGACGGAATGGCATACCTGCCACCCCAGTGTATGTATGTGTATATATATGTAGTAGCTAGCTAGTACAGTAGCTATTTTACATTTTACATTCGGTATTTATTTGAAGTTGCAAATATACATGAACTTTACAAGAACATTTTGTAAAATTAACTTGACAACCAAGTATAAACATATCCTTTCTGGAGTGAAGTTTTCATCAACTGTTTAACACATTCATTTAAATGATGTGTTCTTCAATGAGGCAATTGCTTTGGAATACAGCTTGTTTAATTTGCGTGAGCTAAGATAGCCAATATTGTTTCTTGGTCCAATTCTGATATCAGTACTTTTAATGGCAGGCCTAGATTTTGCAAGTGTGACTTAATGACTTTTAGACAGTGCTTTGTATGTGTGAGTAACTTGGCATTTTTGTAAACATGTTGAAAACATATTACTTATTGTATGTTGATTTGGAGAAATGCATCTTCCAAATAAATGTAATATAATGCAATGTAATGTTTTTCTTCAGATAGCTATATAAATGACAAAACTCTGTCTGGGAAAAATGGGAAAGATTAGGTTGGGGCACACTGGATTGAATTCTGGTTTTGCAACTGGTGGGGAGAGAAGTAGATGGGTTGTGATGTGTATGGTACCAGAATCTGTTACTTTGCTTTACAGGCAGACACTCTTATCCAGAGTGACTTACATTGCATTCATTTATATATATACTGAAGCAACGCAGGTTAATTACCTTGTGCAAGCAGTATCCCGGGAATCAAACCTGTGACCTTTAGGTTACCAGACCAGCCCCTTACCCATTATACTACACCGCCACTGAGTATGTAATATTTTTTAGGATTGTGGAGGGCAATGGAAGGGTCGGTGATATTAGAAACATTTTGGGTGTGGGCGAACGGCAAAGGTTCAAGTAGATCTTATAGGGCTGTTGTGCAATTTCTATTAGAAATAGGATCTGACCACTAACTCTCTTCCGGCTGGACTACCGGCATCTGCCATCAGACCCCTGCAACTCATTCAGAATGCTGCGGCCCGTCTGGTCTTCAACCTCCCCAGACACTCCCACGTCACTCCCCTGCTCACTACCCTCCACTGGCTGCCTGTTATAGCTCGCATCAAATTTAAAACATTGGTCCTAGCATACCAGGCAGTCAAGGGATCAGCCCCAGCATACCTCCACAAGATATTCAAACCCTACATGGCAGCCAGATCCCTCCGTTCTGCTACCTCAGGACACCTGGCACCGCCCCCTCTTCGCACCTGCGCTTCCAGAACACGTCTCCTGTCTGTTCTGGCCCCACGATGGTGGAATGACCTCCCCGTGGCGGTCAGAACAGCTGAGACACTGACCCATTTCAAGCGACGACTGAAGACTCACCTCTTCAGGCTGCACCTCTCCCCATCCCTCCCTACCTCCCTGTAATCTCTTAAATGACCGTAAGCTTAGGGTTCTAACTAGGTAGTTGTTTTGTAGGTGACTTAGTTAATGCACCTGTCTTAACTACTGCTTGTATTTTTCCATAGACTGCGTTGTTGCTGTTCTCGTTTGCGTTAGTGTTAATCAGTTTAACCTTCAGGGTCCAAGTTGAACTATGCGGTTGTTCCCTGCACTTGGACCGGTACTTCTCTCTAGGGTTTTCGTCATACTTGTTCCTGGTTATGGTTATACACTTTGTTGTACGTCGCTCTGGATAAGAGCGTCTGCCAAATGCCTGTAATGTAATGCAATGTTATGTAACCTGATCTGCACTACTCCAGTACAGTAGGTGGCGGTAATGCACGTTCCATGCAAATTAACAGCCTCCAGTACACCATCGATGAAGAAGAAGAAGAAGAAGAAGTTTGTTTTCCAAGATGACGGAAACCAACGCATCGCCAGAAGATCTTTGGATCAAAGTAAGGCCAAGCAACTGTTGGAATTGCCAAGTATAAAACGATTGTATTGACTGTACTTTATATTCACTATATTGTTGTCCTAACAACGTAGTTATACTACACTGATATCGGCAAATCGTTGACTTTAACCAAATGGTGTAACGTGAACATAGAGGCCGTTTTCCTGTTCGCTTCCACTGGCGAGAACAACACCTATTGTGTTGACAGTTCTAATTTAGCTGCGTTAGTAAACTAGATTGTCTAACGTTGTCATAAAATAGCTTCTTTTTTATCGACAGATATACCGGTATACAGTAGTTTGCTACCATACAAATATGAACAACCCAAGCAAGAAAAAAAGGAAAAAGTAATAATAAAGAACTCAAGACAGATCACGTTACATGAAATATCTCTTAAATATCTCACGAAAACATTTTACAGTGTCGAGTCATTTTTACTATAGTGTAATTTTAAAGACTTTTGGAAGGAGGTAAATTTAAGGTAAAAAAAGAAACATACTTAAAAATTGATTTGACTTATGATACTTATTTTATTTATATTCATGAATTTAGCTAAAATAATATTAACTGGATAAATACTAAATACTAATTTTGTTGGCCATGCAAACCATGCAAGCCATGCTTTCTCCCAGTTTATATCTGTAAATAGTGTTCCAAAAGACTTGCCTCTGGGTGTAACTTTGTTTTTATTATAGATCACCTCTCTCAAATATGTATTATCACATTTGCGGTCACCGAGAACTAGATTACCAATTTTAATCTGATGAACTAACTATTGAATCACATTATGACTCAGATTTTTCTTTAACTGCAGAATAGCCTACCTGAAGGGATGCCATTTATCCCGTCTCTAAATTCCTTTACCTTTCTTTACATTCTGGACAGATGTTAGAAAAACTAAATCCGTGTTACCCGTTCAGTACTTCCAACATGAGCAATGTTGGTGTTTTGCCGTTTTTCAACTCGACTTCACGTGAATGTGCACATCAAGATGCACCCTATGCTATGAGCCAGGTCCCCTTTTCCTTTGGCTTAATTTCTCCAATTAAACTTTAAACAGTAATACTGTGGCTTGTGGTAGGTGCATCTAGACCATGAGTTGTACATTGATTGTGGTGGGCCATAATATTTGCAAAAAATTACAATGCAATAGCTCATTCATCTTTAGTGTAGTAGTTAGCATAGTCACCTCTCCCCCTGGAGACTGAAGTTCAAGCCTCACCAGATTCCTGCCGTGCCAAAATGCTGTCAGTATTTGTAGTCTTTCATTACTGATATTGACACCTAGGAGGAGGGTATGAGGGGAGAGCTAAATTTTGGTAGGTGCAATTTTGAAGCTGCAAAATATGACTCTCCTCTTATATTAAAATCACTAAATTATCTGTGCCTAATCAAAATCAGAAATCAAAATTGGACCTACCGAACAAACACATTCTCTTCAGGTGGTAAGATGAAAAAACACAGGACAAAGTTGCATTAAATAATTTAGGAAAAATTGGGTTTACATTACATTACATTACATTATAGGCATTTAGCTGACGCTCTTATCCAGAGCGACTTACAACAGTATAACCAAACTCAGGATCAAGTCCACTTAAGTCCATTGAATAAAATGTAGATAAAAAGCCTTTACTATAGTAGCATACAGTAAGGAGAAACAAGATAGTCTGAACCAAAACTTTTTTTTTTTTTTTTTTTTTTTTTTATAGTTATGGGAGAGGGTTTAGGGAAGAGGAGAGAGGTATACAGAGAAGAGGTGCGTCTTGAGTTTCCGTTTGAAGGTGCTCAGACACTCTGCTGTTCTGACCTCCACTGGAAGATCGTTCCACCATCGTGGGGCCAGAACTGCAAAGAGTCGAGACCTTGTTGCTGCTCGTGTAGGGGAGGAATCAGCCGCCCTGTAGTAGCCGATCGGAGCGATCTGGCCGGCTTGTAGGGTCTGATCATCTTCTGCAGATAACCAGGAGCTGACCCCTTGACTGCTTGGAAAGCAAGCACCAGTGTCTTAAACCGGATGCGAGCTTGCACTGGTAGCCAGTGGAGGGAGATGAGGAGGGAGTGACGTGGGAGTCACGAGGGAGGTTGTAAACCAGACGTGCTGCTGCATTCTGGATGAGCTGAAGGGGTCTGGTGGCTGATGCTGGGAGGCCAGCCAGGAGGGAGTTGCAGTAGTCCAGACGTGACAGTATCATGGCCTGGACCAGGAGCTGTGTGGAATAATTGGTGAGGAGTGGTCTTATTCTGCGGATATTGTACAGGATGAACCTGCACGACCGGGTGGTTGCCGCGATATTCTCAGAGAGTGCCAGCCTGTTGTCCAGCACAACTCCAAGATTTCGGGCACTCTGCGAAGGGTGTAGGGAGTGACTCCTAAAGAAATGGGCAGATGAGAAGTGGGAGAGGTAAGAGAAGGAATATGGAGAAGTTCCGTTTTGCTTGTGTTGAGCTTGAGCTGGTGTTTGGTCATCCAGCTCTGGATGTCACTCAGGCAGGCGGATATGCGATCGGAGACCTGAGTGTCTGTGGGAGAGAAAGAGTAGAAAAGTTGAATATCATCTGCATAGAGATGATATGACATGCCATGGGCGGCAATAACAGGGCCAAGGGACCTAGTATACAGAGAAAAGAGGAGGGGACCAAGGACAGAGCCCTGAGGGACCCCAGTTGTGAGGGGACGAGGAGCTGATACTGCACCGGCCCAGGCAACCTGGAAGGAGCGGCCGGAGAGATAGGACGCAATCCAGTTGAGGGCTGGTCCGCAAATTCCCAATTCTGTCAGGGAAGACAGAAGTGTAGGATGGTCAACGGTGTCGAAGGCAGCTGAGAGGTCAAGAAGAAGTTTAGAAAAAGCATTGCTTTGGAGTAGAGCTTGTTTAATTTCTGTGAACTGAGATAGCCAATATTGTTGTGACTGGCTTCATTTTGATATCAATAGGCTACTTTTAACGGCAGGCCTAGATTTAGCAGGTTTTAATTAATGACTTAGGATTTTGCATGAATAAATAGCCATTTTTGTACATTTGAAAATGTTTTTTGTTGCGGACTCTGTTGTGGTTAGTATCCACTGGAGCGCTCTCATAGGTAACTAAGCTAGCCAATCAAGAGGCCAAAAAAGGGTCAATAGAGTGTTACAGTTTGTAGTCTTAAAACACAGAAGTGAGTTTGCATTTTTGAGCCATGGGTTCCCAGGGTTTCCCCCAGAAAAGTTGTTAGGCCCGGGGGCAAGTATCTTTTGACGGGGGCCGGCGGCCCGGCGCAGGCCGGTGGCCAAGTGTCTTTTTTGATGGGGGCCCGGCGCGGGCCAGCGACAGACTGATAGCAGCATTAAGGTAGGGCCCTATAGTTTCTGTGATAACAGAATCACGGACAGAATCGTGGAATTGAGAATTTAAAAAAGCCATAACACAGATTCCATAGGGCCCTATATTAAGTCAGTGCTAAAAGCTGACTGGAGATTTGAAAATATAACTACGTAATGTGAATGTTGTTATAAATAAGTCATTTATTCAACGCACATTTTAAAAAATCAACAACTAGGCCTATTTACAGCATAGCATAGTCTTACAAAGAAACTGACAACAATGTACAGACTTGGAATGCTGTGTTTTCAACAACAAAAGAAATTAAATTAGCCTACATTAAAATAAATAATATAAACATTTTTGCACACTACAAAAAACTTGAAAAAAGTCCTGATTGGCTACAGATTCTTACAGCCTTGGAATGCTGGGCACATTTCAACAACAACAAAAGAAATTAAAATAAATAATATCAAAGTTTTTGCACTCTACAAAAAACTTGTATTCAGGTCCTGATTGGCTACTGAGTCTTACAACAAGCCTTGGAATGCTGGGCACATTTAAATAGGGATGGGGGGCACATTTAAATAGGGATGGGAATCGCAAACCGGTTCCAAGTTGTCCTGTTCATTGGAATCGTATGGCTCCGAGCTTATCGATTCCGCTTATCGAAGCCAGCATGTTTTTACGACAGCTGAGCATTGCAAAACAATGACGTAACGCCTTGGGGGAGGCACCCATGCAGGCAGCCTCTCTCAGGTGTTTGTTTTGGACGGCAGCTGTCACAACAAATTTGATCCGGGCTACCAGCCTCAATACATTCTGTTGCAATAAAGATTCTAAGACAGCTCAGCAATTTCTCTGGATTAACGGGTTATTTTCTAGCCTGAAATGCGATCGTATTACTAAATGGCTACACATGTCATGTAACGTGCAAGTAGTTGGCTATCTCCCTGGATATTGATTAAATGTTTTACCAATAAATAATAATAATAATAAATGCGATTTTATCCATGGAAATAGCTATACAAAAAGCAAAATAAATGTCGTGTTTACGATTGCCGTCGTAGATGTAAGAAGGAAATGTCACTGACAAAAAAAAGTTTGCTCTCTTTGCAGTGGTTTGGGCTGGAAACGAGCTGTAAGAGCGGGATATGCACCGCCTACTGATTAGCTACTGAATCTTACAACAATGTACAGTCTTGGAATGCTAGACACATTTCAACAACAACAAAATACCTATGTATCTGTGTTACTGACTCTTTGGCTAGCTAGCTAAGTTAGCTAAATGACCACGTTGTCGTGCACATCAATGTCATCAAGCTAACGTTATTAATAAACAAGTGAAGTCGTTATTTGGATGGTGATTAATAAATCATGTAATGTTACAATGTATCGAACATTACATTCATGCTACTAGTTTAACGTTACCTACACACTGCTTAAGTTAATATAAAAAGAATGTTCTTACCGACGAGATGAAGTGATAACACAGTTTGTAACGAGGTTAGTTAGCCTACTAAAGAAATGGCGCCTTGCTAGATAACGTTAGCTTCTGATAGTTGGAAAAAAAATACATAAAAATTAAAAAGATTTTAAAAATCTCCGATGCTTAGGCCCGGCGGGGGGTCAATTTAGGCCCGGCGGGCCGTCGGGCTTGCAATACACTGGCGGAAACCTTGGGTTCCCTCAGAAGATTGCCAATGCTTCTTTCCGATAGGGATTTTGCTTTCTGCAGAAAATAAAGTCTGTGGTCAAGCCTAAGGGAGTTGCACGTTTGTTCTATGAGATAAATAGCACCCATTAATGTCTCAACCGAATTTCAAAGCCATTATGTACTTTAAAAAAGAAAGTTGCTAACAAGTTGCTATATTACAACAATGGTCGCATTCTGGCAACCGCCTCTCAAGTTTCCATACTAGACCATCTGCACACAATTTTTATGATCTAATTTTTACCTGATTTTTTTCAAAAATAAAAATGGAAAACAATGAGCCTTGTGCAGTTGTGATGATGAAATTGGCAGGAGAAAAAGAAGGAACAATGCTAAATAACCCAAGTTTGGGGCTTTATTATGTGGAGGTCTGAAGATTTGTGAATTCTGTCTGTTGAAATAGGGTCAGAAGGCACAGAAATTAATGTTTTTAAGGGCTGAGAGTCAGTGTGGTTATTTCTGTGGGGAACCGTGAAAAGTGCCAAACTTTTGGTGCTGTATGGGTACGGGGCATGCCCCGTCAAGGCGTTACTTGGCGGATGATATACCTTTCATTTCATCTGAATGCAGCAGCCTCTGCGTGTGTTGATGGATTAAATGCCCTGCTCTGAATTCATGATGACCGTTCTCCTCTCTCCTTCACCCGTTCTCACAATGATCCAGCAGGCAGACAGCGCTTTCAGCGACAACGGATTTGAGCACAGTAAGTAGCGACCAACTGGGTCTTCCTTTAATAGGGATAAAAGTCATCCCCAGTATTTTGTTCCAATCACCTGGATTTGCTAATTAGCACAATTCCTCAGCCAGGAGATAGAACCAATTTGTGAAGTCAGCTGGCTGAGTTCATAGGTGGAAGAAACACACGGCAGGACTTTTACTTTCTGACCCCTGGACTTTCCAGCTCTGTCTACTTTTAACTGAGATAAAATGGCACATGAATGTGGAATCCGTCTGAAGTAAACTGTGTTGTGTACATATTGTGACATGTTGTCTCTGAGGATGTGAATGGCACTTTTCTGCTCCTGCAGGCTTCTTTGCAGAGGACACGAGGAAAGGAAGTGTGGTCTCCAGAGCCAACAGCATCGGTTCCACCAGTGCCTCATCGGTGCCGAACACAGGTACATTACCTGCACAGTCTCTCTCTCTCTCTCTCGCGCCAAACACAGGTACATTACCTGCACAGTCTCTCTCTCTGTCTCGCCAAACACAGGTACATTACCTGCACAGTCTCTCTCTCACCAAACACAGGTACATTACCTGCACAGTCTCTCACACGCCAAACACAGGTACATTACCTGCACAGTCTCTCTCTCGCCAAACACAGGTACATTACCTGCACAGTCTCTCTCTCTCTCACCAAACACAGGTTCATTACCTGCACAGCCTCTCTCTCTCTGCCTCCGAACACAGGTACATTAGCTGCACAGTCTCTCTCTCTCTCGCCGAACACGGGTACATTACATGCACAGTCTTTCTTTCTCACCAAACACAGGTACATTACCTGCACAGTCTCTCTCGCCAAACACAGGTACATTTGAGATAGCTACAATCATGTTTTTGTGTTGTGTGTAAGTCAGTTGTGCAATGTGCTGTAGCCTTATACTAATTGCCAAATGAGAGAGGTTAGTGGCAACCTGTCTGCATTCAGTGTATGTAAAACTCTCTGTGTTTCCCTCCTGCAGACGATGAAGACAGTGACTACAGACACGAGGGGTCCTACAAGGGGACGTACAAGGACCGCCGCAGGCAGGCGCACACACAGGCTGAGCAGAAACGCCGGGACGCCATCAAGGTGCGTCAGAGTGCGTTGGGGTGTGTCAGGGTGCATCAGGGCTGCGTCAGGGCTGCATCAAGGTGCATCAAGAGTGTGTCGGGTGCGTCAGGGCTGCGTCAGGGTCCATCAAGGGTGTGTCAGGGGTGCATCAAGGGTGTGTCGGGTGCGTCAGGGTGCTTCAGGGGTGCGTCGGGTGTGTCAGGGGTGCATCGGGTGTGTCAGCGGTGCATCAGGGGTGCGTCAGGGTGCATCCAGGGTGTCAGTGTGCGTTAGGGTGCGTCAGGGTGCATCAAGGTTGTGTCAGGGGTGCATCGGGTGTGTCAGTGTGCGTTAGGGTGCGTCAGGGTGCATCCAGGGTGTGTCAGGGGTGCATCGGGTGTGTCAGTGTGCGTTAGGGTGCGTCAGGGTGCATCCAGGGTGTGTCAGTGTGCGTTAGGGTGCATCAGGGTGCATCAAGGGTGTGTCAGGGTGCGTTAGGGTGCGTCAGGGCGCATCAAGAGTGTGTCGGGTGCGTCAGGGCTGCGTCAAGGTGCATCAAGGGTGTGTCAGAGGTGCATCATGGTGCGTCAGGGGTGCATCAGGGGTGTGTCAGGGTGTGTTAGGGTGCGTCAGGGTGCATCAAGAGTGTGTCGGGTGCGTCAGGGGTGTGTCAGGGTGTGTTAGGGTGCATCAAGGGTGTGTCAGGGGTGCGTCAGGGCTGTGTCAGGGTGCGTCAAAGGTGTGTTGGGTGCATCAAGGGTGTGTCGGGTGCGTCAGGGGTGCATCAGGGCTGCGTCAAGGGTGTGTCAGGGGTGCGTCAGGGCTGCGTTAGGGTGTGTCAGAGTGCGTCAGGGGTGCGTTAGCGTGCGTCGAGTGTGTCAGGGTGTGTCAGGGTGCATCGGGGGTGCGTCAGGGGTTCGTTAGGTTGCGCCAGGGGTGAATCAGGGGTGCTGGGGGTCCTGTGGTCCCTCAAATTTCAAAACCCTCCCACATTTTTTTTACGTCAGCTAGTCCTGTCTAATGCTGAGAGAAATTGTTGAATCAACAGGATTGCTGACCGTTGGTTAAAGAATCCCATGAATGTACACAGTTTCCAATGGGAAAGTAAACCTGGTATTCTTTGAAACCACCACCACCACCATCTATACCAGGCCTCAAATGTAGTTATTTTTAGGGCAAGGCCAAAGTTTCATAGAGCACCCAGGCTAATCAGAAGGCAGTGCAGCCAAAATCAGTCCCCACCAGGGCATAACGGCCAAAAGCAGATGGTCAGAAAATTGCTTTTGTCTTGGCTACTGAATCTTACAACAAGCCATGGAATGCTGGGCACATTTAAACCTTTAAAAAACTGTCTAAGGTTTTCTGGCTTTTACAGTAGGTTACCTTTCCTCCTTGACATTATCCCTAAATGGCACCAGGGAAGTATCTGTGCTACTGACTGTTTGGCTAGCTAGCTAAGTTAGCTACATGACCATGTTGTCATAAAATTTTTCCCGACTGTGAAAACTGCCTGACTTGTTTACATTTTGGACAGATGTGGCTCCTGAGTAAATCTATCGTTGTTTCCGTTGCAGCACTTTAGACACAAGCGATATCGAAAAAATCCTGAAATTTCTTCTTACTGTGAAGAGTGCCTGACCCTCAGCCGTAGTGTTTTTTCCCCAAAGACGGTATTTCTAGATATAGCCTAATTTTGCCGCTGTGTTAACACATTTCTACGGTTGCCAGTCAGGCAATCTTCACCATAAGAAAAAATTTTAGAATTTTTCCGATATTACTTGTGTCGAAAGTACTGCGACGGAAACAATGATGGATTTACTCTGTAGCCACATCTGTCAAAAATGTAAACAATCAGGCAGTTTTCATGGTTGGGAAAAATTTTATGACAACGTTGTCGTGCACATCAATGTCATCAACCTAACGTTATTAATAAACAAGTGAAGTCGTTATTTTGATGCCGATTAATCAGTCGTAATGTTACAATATATCAAACGTTACATTCATGCTACTAGTTTAACGTTACCTACATACTGCTTAATTTAATATAAAAAGAATGTACTTACCGACGAGATGAAGTGATAACGCAGTTTGTAACGAGGTTAGTTAGCCTACTAAATAAGAAATGGTGGCTTGCTAGATAACGTTAGCTTCTGATAGTTGGAAGCGTCAAGTGTTGAACGTCACTCTACGCACAATGAGGGTAGCCTAAAGAACACTGATCACAGTCTCAGACCTGCTGTTTTCCTATAGTCTGTTCACGTTTTAACCAACAGATGTCGCTGGTGAGCTTTTCAACCGAGCCGCCCCACTGTAACTGTAGTTAAAAACCATCTTAAAAATACATTTTTAAAAAATACGAAATTCCTGATGCTTAGGCCCGGTGGGGGGTTAACTTAGGCCTGGCGGGCCGCCGGGCTTGCAATACACTGGCAGAAACCCTGCATTTATCAGGTGAAGCAGCTCCGCACCCATCCACCCACCCCCTTCACATCCTTTTGGTACAACGTGGCTGGTGCCCATATTGCTTGCTTGTAGTTGGAAACTACTTGCAAAAAATGGCCATCAAAACCCATTAAGAAGCTAGGAAGAATTCTAGTGTTGTCATGAAGGACATGGCATCCGTAAAGGACCATTACATGGGATGAAGCAGTCTGGATGTGCAGGAAGCTTTCGATCGCTCAGCTCAACTTACACTGCTTCTAGCACCATTAATCAATAATTTCACTTGTCACTGTGAGGAGAAGTACATGAAAATGCCAATTTTACTGTATGTAGGGTACCGAGAAGAGAGGTTACCATTGTTTTTGTTTCATTAGATTGTGCAAAACGGTGACAAATCTGGGGATGAACATGAGATCAAACCTTATTTCTATCATTACAAATGCAAGAAAACAATTTCTGTTTTATTAGTGTCCTTAATGGAATATGCTTAGGTTAGATAATCTGGTGGTCCTGGGCTGAACGGCACCCTGATGGGATAGTTGGTAAACTGGTTTGTGCTGGTGTTAAACTGGTTTGTGCTGGTGGTAAACTGGTTTGTGCTGATGTTAAACTGGTTTGTGCTGGTGGTAAACTGGTTTGAGCTGGTGTCAAACTGGCTTGTGCTGGTGTTCAGCTGGTTTGTGCTGGTGTTAAACTGGTTTGTGCTGGTGGTAAACTGGTTTGTGCTGGCGGTAAACTGGTTTGTGCTGATGTTAAACTGGTTTGTGCTGGTGGTACACTTGTTTGTGCTGGTGTTAAACTGGTTTGTGCTGGTGGTACACTTGTTTGTGCTGGTGTTAAACTGGTTTGTGCTGGTGTTGAACTGGTTTGTGCTGGTGGTAAACTGGTTCATGCTGGTGGTACACTTGTTTGTGCTGGTGTTAAACTGGTTTGTCCTGGTGGTAAGCTGGTTTGTGCTGGTGTTAAACTGGCTTGTGCTGGTAGTAAACTGGTTTGTGCTGGTGTTAAACTGGTTTGTGCGGTGGCAAACTTGTTTGTGCTGCTTTTAAACTGGTTTGTGCTGGTGTTTAACTGGTTTGTGCTGGTGGTAAGCTGGTTTGTGCTGGTGTTAAACTGGTTTGTGCTGGGGTAAACTGGTTTGTGCTGGTGGTAAACTGGGTCGTGCTGGTGGTACACTTTTTTGTTCTGGTGTTAAACTGGTTTGTGCTGGGGGTAAACTGGTTTGTGCTGGTGGCACACTTGTTTGTGCTGGTGTTTAACTGGTTTGTGCTGGTGGTAAACTGGTTTGTGCTGGTGGCACACTTGTTTGTGCTGGTGTTTAACTGGTTTGTGCTGGTGTTAAATTGGTTTGTGCTGCTGTTAAACTCTTTACCTACAGAAAGGCTATGACGATCTCCAGTCAATAGTGCCCACTTGCCAGCAGCCATCAGAGTTTGCCATGGGGACACAGAAGATCAGTAAGGCGACCGTCCTACAGAAAAGTAAGTGCTTTTTGCTCATTTTTTTCTACCAGTGGTTTCACACAGCGAGCAACTCATCAACCGAGTTGCCAGAAGTCCGTTCCGTCTCTATGTAGCTGAGTGACACCGAGCGGCACAAGCAACTGGGCAACCGAGCGACCAAAGTTGCCGGGAAATTGTTGCCCACAGTTTAACTTTTCGCAGGCATCGCCCGTCAACAGCCAATCAGAGTTTCGGGCTTCCTATTTCTCCAACCGATTTGAATTATTGTTCTACTCAGTGAGGACGAATAACTTATCATTATGTTACAATTGCACCCGGTGTTATACAATGTTTTTATAAAAGAGTGCAAGGATAAGAGTCTGAAAATGACACTTAGACGGCAGTTTCACCTTGCTTACTAGCTAGCTAGTGAGAGAGATAGAGAGAGATATATGGCTAATGAGATAGCAAGAACAAATATTTATCAGTGTCTGACATAACTATATCCACCAGGTGAAACTACTCGAAATTATCAAAACAATACATGGCAATTTAACAGTAACACGTGACTGCATACCCCGTTTAACTAACGGACAGTTATGTTCTCTAACAACAGAAAGTAAACTAGAGAGATTATCTGAACGAACGCACAACTATGTTCTCTAACTAGCAACAGCTGAGACAAATTAAAGAGAGATTATCTAAACTAACACACAACTATGTTCTCTAACTAGCAACAGCAGAAACAAATTAAGTGAAGATATGCTTATATGAAACGTGGAGTAGAAGCGACGACAATCAGATGCACACTTTTGATGAATAGGTTTCTTCTGGCTGGAAATGACATAAGAACGTGACACAAGATGGTAAGACATTGTGTTAGAGATATTAATGAAAAATGTTACCTATTTCTATGTTTTTTTACATTTTTACAAAAAATGCCACGTCCAAAATTATTCATACCCCTTGAAATTGTCGCAAATTTTGGAGGAAATGCAAGCTTCTATACCATTCCAAATGGTCCTGGTAATTTCTACCATGTTCTAGAGCATTCTAATCAACTAGGCTATAAATTGAGAACAGCTGATGCAGTTGTTCTCTAGTCAGTCTGTAGTCAGTTTCTAGTCAATTGCAAGTCTGGCTAAAACCAAAGAGCTTAGTGAGGACCTCCGGTCACGCATTGTGGCTGCTCACAAGAAGGGGAAAGGCTACAATCCATATCCAAGTGTTTTCAAGTGCCAGTGGCCACAGTGCAAAGCATCATCAAAAAGTACAAGACGTTCCACACTGAAAAATCTCAAAGGGCGTAGTAGGAAGCCAAAAGTGACCCCTGTGCTGGCAAGAATGGTAGTGCGAGAGGCCAAGAAGAATCCAAGGATCACCACCAAGGCCATCCTGAAGAATCTGAGCAAGTCTGGTTCCAACATCTCAAGGCAGACACTCCAGCGGACACTGCACAAGGCTGGCCTCCATGGATGCCGACCAAGGAGGACCCCACTTCTCCAAGACAGGCACACAAAAGCTCACCTAACCTTTGCAAAAGCTCACCTGGACAAAGAAGAAAGCTTTTGGTCATCAATTCTGTGGTCAGACGAGAGGAAAATGGAGTTGTTTGGACACAGGGATGTGGCTTTCGTTTGGCGAAAGAAAGGAGAAGCATTCAACCACTGTGTGAATGCCCTGTACGGGTTGTTACTTACTATTTTTAACATTAAAGATAAATTAAAAATTGGTGACTTGACTTGTATCACCTCAGGTGATAGAATTAGGCTCTGCCAGAGTGATCTAGCAGGATGTTTTTGGGTGTTTCGATCTGTGGGCATCTGTGTAAATATGAAATATGTGTGTTTTTCAGCAATTGACTACATCCAGTTTCTGCATAAAGAGAAGAAGAAGCAGGAAGAGGAAGTGTCCACACTACGAAAGGAAGTGATGGCACTGAAGATCATGAAAATGTAAGACGGCATTGGAGAAATGTTCTGTTTGTTGCACAAGTTAATGATACAGAGGCTTAACGTGGCTAAATTTTTGCTGGAACAGGAGCGTTGATTTTATATCTTGCTGGCTACAAATGAGATTTGGGATAAGTGCCTGTGTGTGATTTGTACCTGGACTGTGCATGTGTTTTGTTTGTGCTCATTGTCTGTTTGTGTGCACAGGAATTATGAGCAAATTGTGAAAGCGCACCAGGACAATCCACAAGAGGGTGACAGCCAGGTGTCAGACCAGGTGAAATTTGGAATATTCCAGAACATCATGGACTGCCTCTTCCAGTCCTTCAGCGCCTCTGTCTCGGTAACCAGCTTCCAGGAGCTGTCAGCCTGCGTCTTCAGCTGGATTGAAGAGCACTGCAAGCCCCAGGTAACACCGTGGAGACGGCATCACAGACTCTCTGCTGTGAAAGCGCACTGTGAAAGTGCACTTCCTGTTTCCTCTAACAGTCCTGCTGTCAGGTGTACACATGGAGAACTGTGAAAGCGTACTTCCTGTTTCCTCTAACAGTCCTGCTGTCAGGTGTACTCACTCAGCACTGTGAAAGAGTACTTCCTGTTTCCTCTAACAGTCCTGCTGTCAGGTGTACACATGGAGAACTGTGAAAGCGTACTTCCTGTTTCCTCTAACAGTCCTGCTGTCAGGTGTACACACGGAGAACTGTGAAAGCATACTTCCTGTTTCCTCTAACAGTCCTGCTGTCAGGTGACATCAGACTTGAGGTCTCTGTTCTCTAACATCCTGCGTCAAGTACACACGGAACTGTGAAAGAGTACTTCGTGTTTCTTCTAACAGTCCTGCTGTCAAGTGTACACACTCAGCACTGTGAAAGCGTACTTCCTGTTTCCTCTAACAGTCCTGCTGTCAGGTGTACACACTCATCACTGTGAAAGGGTACTTCCTGTTTCCTCAAACAGTCCTACTGTCAGGTGTACACACTCAGCACTGTGAAAGCGTACTTCCTGTTTCCCCTGACAGACGCTGCGGGAGTTTGTGGTGGGTGTACTTCAGCAGATGAACGGCCAGCTTTACTGACACATGCAGCAGGATCTGTGGGGCCTTCAGGGAGAACAGCCTGGCCCCGCCTCGATGTTTCTGCTCCAGCCCACAGCCCACAGACGGTCCCCTGGGGCCCACTGGCTCGCCATGTGCCCACAGCTCTTACCCGCTTAAAGTCATTGATGTTCCAGGTGCAAAAGACCGCTGGTGACAGTCGGGCACCTCTGAAACCTCCAGGACTGCAGTTGCCCAGGCCTGGCCTCTTGAGAAGAGTTCTGCAGCATGTCCAGCCACTCTGTGGTACTCCATGTGTTCAGCAGTCAGTGTTCCTGTTTTACCTCTCATGCTGTTTCCTCAGGCTCAGCTTCCTCATTTGATAGACTGCGGGGGAGTCTGGCGGCGTGATTCTCTGTTCTCCCTTTTCTTTGTTTCTCAAGGGTTTCTATTGATCTGCATACTTTAGAGGGTTAATTAAGTTTCCCCATCATCACTCCCGGTATTCAGATAACTATAAACACACATATCTACACATCTGTGTCAATATGCCTGCATTTGTGAAATAGGGCCCTGGTCACGAACTACTTGTTTGTAAGATCATACAGCACAATGTACAAAAATCGTTGGCATCTGCCACACGCCAACGTGACACCCCTGGGAGGGAGATGCGGCAGTGCCGGGGAACGCCGTTGGTTGCCGCATGGAGAGAGAGAGAGAGCGAGAGAGAGAGAGCCCACCTTCCCGGCCAGGTCCAGCTCCTCCAACATCCCAGTTGAGGATTCCTTTCTTTTTCCTCGAATACAATTCCACAAATAAAACAAAACTAAAATCATAAATGAAACTCAAATAAAGAAACACGCTCTCGGTGTGAGCTCCTGGTCTCGGCCCGGAACTGTGGAGAGCAGCACACCTTTAAGCACCTGGGCTGATTAGCTAACTCAACCCAGGTGTGTGTGCTCTCTCCACCAGCTGGTGCAGCCAAGAGCAATCCGCCTCTCCAGCGGACTGAATACTACACACCTCCACCTCGAGAATTCAGTCGAAGGCTAATTCGATCTACGCCGAGACCGCTCCCTCTCGGGTTTCAGCACCAAAACATCACGCACCACAACACACCCCTTTTGTTGACAGAAGCGTTGCACACAGGGAGATACGGGAATTCTGGAATTTTATTTAAATGTTTATTTAATTTGTCGAGAGAGAGCGATTTAAAACGGAAACAAAACATCTTCACCCTTCACCCTCACGGGATCCAGGTTAAAACAACGAAACATTACAAACTAAAATAACAAAGACAAAACAAAACAACCAGACTACAGCAGCTTTCCAGCTCCTTGGTGCCGCTATCTCACGCAGTTTCCTCTCTCGGACTATGGATTCCCCGGTCACAGCCACCTACTGGGAAAAGAGTACATTTTAAATATCCAGACTAATTGCTAATACACTCCAGGTGCGTGTAGCCACTGAACCAGTGGCTGAACCTGTGCCCTGAACCTGTCCCAGAAGCATCATACTTTGAACATCAATTTACACGTTCATGGCATGTTTTTGGAATGCTCCCAGCTTTGGCCACAATTCCTTATACAGTATGAACTGCTGTTCGGAAAAAACTGGCAGATTACCGGCTCTGTTGCTCATGTAGCTTGGTTGTAAATTGGTTCCAATGTTTGTCAGTGGGATTTAAGTCTGGCCACAAGAAGTGAATACAGTCTTAAATACACACTGTTTGTTGGTAGGAATGAAGCAGGTCATGATTTTCAAAGCATTTTACTGATGTGAACAAGAGAATTTAATATTTTTATGGCTGTTATTTGTAACTACAATTAAAGAAAGTTTAAGGTTTACATATGGATTTATATTATTTATAAAACTTCACAAAGTTGCATACTACAAAGAAAGTATGGGAAATATTTGCTGTTTGAAGGGAATGTATTGGCATAATAATATGGCACTGGCATTCCATCCACTGAAACATGTGATTGTCACTTTGTAGTTTTCAGACAATTTCTCCTGGTTCATTTCTTCCTATGCTTGATTTCTTGTGCAACAGAAGCTTCCATTCCAGTTCTGTTCATTTTGGTTACATCAAATATCGGTAGTTTTTTTAAAATGTTTTCTTTGTGACATCAAAAACAAGTTCCCTCTGTCCAAATTATGGCCGCTTTTAATTTTTATTTGTGCTACAAAATTTACCCCGTGCAGATGGCAAATCGCAATTCTCATCCATTTTGGGGGGTGTTCTATTTAAGTCTTTATAACTCCAAGTGTGAGCATCACAGAGACTTGGAAATGGCTTAAATGAAGCGAGACACTTGTAATATTTACAATACTAAGGTTAGATTGTATTATATTCACAATTTAGGTAGAAATAAATTTCCAAAATGCAAGTTTTTCTCCTTCAGTTTGATATGAAATACTGAGAGATCATGTACTGATCTTACTGTATTACTGTAGGTAAAACAATACATGTCCTGGATCATAAATAAAGTTAGGGTGATAAATCTGAGGGTGGTATGTGGAACTACTAGAGATCTGTGAAGCAAAAAGTAAGCAGTGTACCCTGTAATCATAACATAATCATATACTTCACTACAAATCAACAGTTTTGACTCATCAAACTTACTTTTGCATTATTTTCAAGTGGGAATTATCTTTTCATCAGTATATGAGTCTAAGATGTCTAAGGGTCCGAAAACCTATACAAATCCTCTGCAAAAATGAACAAAATGCTTTAAAATGATAAAGTATATACATTGTTATACATTGTGTTATGATGGTTTAAGATCCATCCATCATCTATACGCGCTTATCCTGGGCAGGGTCACGGGGGGTGCTGGAGCCTATCCCAGGATGAGAGGCAGGAACACACCCTGGACAGACCACCAGTCTATCGCAGGGCACACACACTCACACCATTCACACTGGCGGGTGACCTTTTGGTAGCATTTTTTATGAAAAAAAAACTCATTGTAGTTTAAAAAAGACACAGGAAATAAGTAAATTCAAGGTGATACTACATGATACTCCAACTCCATGACCACTGGGTGCACTGTGTGCTCATCCCTTTGGCCCATCCAGTTTGCTCTCGCGACTTGCCTCCTCAGTCGAGATGGGAGTATAACTCCCGGTCCCAATTCACCTCCTATTCGCTCCTCCTCTATTTCGAGTTACCCTTAATTATAATGCTACATTCCAGACAAAGTCCAATGTCAAGTTCCGTCCTGATTTTTCTGACTCTCAGCCACAAAGTGTTCCAGTGACTGGAGCTCGGAAAGATGACATTTAAACAAAAAATGGCTGAACCAGAGAAGCTGATGCTTGTTAGTGATTAACCATGTGGGCTTCATCAGTCACACACATGCACACACACACCTAGCTTGCTTCATCATAGTCAGACACACACACACCTAGCTAGCTTCATCATAGTCACACACGCACACAGGCAGCAAACAAGTTAACTTAGCTAAGTTAGGTACTTGCTAACTAATGTTAGATAGCTAGCTTGCTACTAGCTAGCATCAATTTTTTTTAGGTAAATACTTTGCTTATTCAATGTGCTAGCTATGAATATTGGGTCATATTAATTACCCAGGTTCTGTTACTTTGACAGATTTCCATCAAATAATTAATTTAATCCAAATTATGCATACATTTATGACTGACGGAGCCCATGGTAACCATGAAAACGTACAAAAACTTTAGTAGTGACTTAAGCTAATAAATAAAGATAGCTGAGAATACAGTTGATGACAGTTGTTGAAAAACAATTAACAATACATGTATATTCATAATATATGAGAACTACATGTTTCAATGATTCAATTTACCTGAGAAGAATGAAATCAGTTGCCTCTCCATTTCTTCGCCCCAGGCAAGATTGGCCGCCATCTTGGTCGATTTTCTTTAGCCAAGAGAAGTAGTCACATGGCTAAAATCTGTATTCTGATTGGAGGATCCCAAAAAGTTGCCTACTGTGTTGCCCAATCGATCTAATTTCCCAGATAATGAAAAGTTTCCGCTTTTCAATAGAAAATATTGCCGGCAATCGTCAGCAATATTGCTGCCCAAAAAAGTTGCCCGTGTATCATGGCCTTTAGTGTGCAGGCGGAGTGATTAGAAAGTGAATTGGGACCAGGCCAAATTGATAAGAAGGAGAACTCGGCTGAAATCAAACCACTGCCAAACATGGCACCGCTTACAAACTGCATACTCATAGTGGTTCTAAACTTTTTGTTTAGTGACACACCACACTAGTGGAGAGCGCAGTTCAGATTCTGCAGTTGTGATCGGAAAACATAGAATAGATTGCCGCACCAAACTTTCACAAATGGACATCCGATTTGATTTCAGAGTCACTTGAGTTAATTTAGTGTTGCAAAAAAAGAAGAAAGTAAGCTCGGGACGAAGGCAGCTTGCTGCCAAAACGTTGGAGATAAAAATCTGCATTGGAGTAAACAGAGTGTGCGACCCTTTTTCTGAAGTACGTTGCCATCAAATTGCTATATTGAAACTACGACAAATCGTTACATTATGCAACACCATGTCACCACCACTCAAGTTTTATCCGCCTGCACAAAACCTAGCTCGGATGTACACAGCGTACTTCATATGGATATGTTAGTACTCTGGGTACGTGGAAACTCATTTTTGCCTGAACCACCCCTGAAAGGTTATCTACCCTGTTTCCATAAGTTCTGGCTAAATTGGCAGGTCTTTTCAAAGACATGGCACATAAATAGGGAGTTGCAAAAAATGACCAATGGCATGATGCACCCCCCCATCAGCACCTGGTAATGGCACAATAGGCTGCCACCACCAGAACACCATGATGCTCCAAAGGGCTTGTGTTCCAAAGGGTTGGTGCTCCAAAGGGCTGGAGCCCCAAAGGGCTTGTGTTCCAAAGGGTTGGGTGCACAGTACCCTCATGCTCTGTGCATCTGGTATAGATTAATGAGCTGACTGGGCCATGGGTGTATGGAAGTCTGCTTTAGAGACAAATATCTAAACACAGACTAAAGGTGTGCCTTATATTCATCCAAGACGAATCGTATTTGCATCCACAGAGTCACACAGACTTTTCTGCAGCCGCCAAGATGAACTGACCCATAAAGGTAAACACACCTGTTTTTATAATGCAGAAGATACTGAATTTCTGCAGCCGCCAAGATGAACTGACCCATAAAGGTAAACACACCTGTTTTTATAATGCAGAAGATACTGAATTTCAAGTAAAAGCCACAGTGTTAGTATCACACACTATATTTAATGTTTTTACATCAAAGCATCAAAACCAGTTATAGAGAAAAAAACATTTTTAATTAGACATACTAAAGACACCCTCTGTACCCTCTGAAGAGAGGGAAGCTTATCATATGACCTGTTCAGCCCCAACAACCCCGTAAACAACAATAATCCTTGCTAAAGTTGCTCAGGTCAAAACAAAAAAAAAATTACATGTTAAATATACTTCAAATATAATCACACATTTTACTATATTTGTCCATACAGCACAAAACAAATTAAATTACTGGGCATTTAGCTTTATGTATACAAAAGCTGACAAGTGGGAATCTCCTCAACCCCCCCACCCCCCACCCCACACACACACAAATGAAACCTGACCAAACAACACAAATTAAGCTAGACTGAGTTTTTAAGAGCCAGAAAATGCTTACATTCCCAGGACAGAAGTCACATAACACACTGCACTTATACTCATGCATCTGTTCTTATTTACTGTCAGGTTTGTCTGGACTTGACACACAGATAACTTAAACATGAAAAGGTGGTGTAAAGCCCAGGGCCAGAAAGTAAAAGTCATGCCATGTGTTTCTTCCACCCATGAACTCAGCCAGCAGATTTCACTAATTAGTTCTACTGGCTGGCTGAACTATTGTGCTAATCAGCAAATTCAGGTGTTCAGAACAGAATTGCTGGAAGGACTTTTACTTTCTGACCTGGATTTTCTGCCTTTGCAGGAAGGATGAGTGCAGGTTTACCTGGCCCTACCTACCGCTGGGGCACCAGATCGACTGCCCTGGCCCTCCTACCACTGGGGTCACCAGATCGACTGCCCTGGCCCTCCTACCACTGGGGTCGCCAGATCGGCTGCCCTGGCCCTCCCACCGCTGGGGCCGCCAGATCGGCTGCCCTGGCCCTCCCACTGCTGGGGCCGCCAGATCGGCTGCCCTGGCCCTCCCACTGCTGGGTCGCCAGATCGGCTGCCCTGGCCCTCCTACCGCTGGGGCCGCCAGATCGGCTGCCCTGGCCCTCCTACCGCTGGGGCCGCCAGATCGGCTGCCCTGGCCCTCCCACCGCTGGGGCCGCCAGATCGGCTGCCCTGGCCCTCCTACCGCTGGGGCCGCCAGATCGGCTGCCCTATCCCTCCCACCGCTGGGTCGCCAGATCGGCTGCCCTGACAACATACTAGAAATACACAAAATACCTTTAAAAAAATGTATAAAACATTTAATTTTAAATGGTGAAGGAGTAGATGGCTTTGCAGATGATACAGTGCCATCTGAAGTTCTCACCCCCTATAGATAATTTCTCATTCTGCTCTTCTGCAAATTCAAATTAAATTGGACTTTTTCATACGGCGACACAAGTCACCCTCTAGTGAAAATGAAATAAAAAGTAATTTGGGGGGAAAGGAGGATACTTCTATAAATGTGAAATGAATGTTAAATCTTTAAGTTGAATAAAAAATATTTTTGTATCATAAATAGTTATAATATATATATAATATATATAATTTATATACTGGCGGAAAATTTTAAAATGCATTTCATTTAGAGGTGTCACAGGGCAAAACGAGTCGGGGGGTGGGGGGGGGGGCTGCTCTCTGAAGACACTGTTTACAGGTATAAACCACACCAAAAGAGGCAAGCAACCCTTTACACAGAAAAATGCAAACATGCAGAAACATACTTCATATACCCATCATTGCTTCTATTATGACAGTCCCTGACAGATGATGTTGGAAGCTTACGATGATATTAAGCATGCCAAGCCTAAAACTAAAGAAAAGTTGGAATTGGGAATACAAAACTTACAAGGCAAGTAGCTGTGATAAATAAGCATTCAACCTGTGATTCACTATATGGTTATCACTATCTGAAATAGAGGAGCAGCATTAAAAAAACATATCTGGTGTCTCAGGGGTATCTCCATAATGACCAGGTGCAGTACAGTATATTCTGTATTTTTGCACCATTTCACATAAACACTGCAATAAAAGTTTTTCAGGTGATTTATTTACATGTGTAATAAAACAATCTGAAATACCGTGTAGCTGCCATTGCATTTGTTAACTATGATGTCTTCAGGTGTTTTCATCTTGAGGATTTTGTTCCTTTTCGTAGTTGCTATAAAAAGTAAAAAAGCCCTTTGAAAATTCAAACTTTGTTACTGGTAAATCGTATCCATTTATTAACTGGCGAATACTACTGAATAAAATTTTATAAATGTGCTCTAACTGCCACATACTTCTCTGTGAACTCGATGTAAAATTGCATGTAATTAGCGACCGTTAAATGACATGATAGATCGGGGGGGGCACTTCTGATCCTGGGGGGCCGGTGTATGCAGGCTTTTGTTTCCACCAGTTACTCTGGGTGAATGAGCTAACTGGCTGTACACATCACCACTGGCTCACACGTAGATTAGATCACAGTAAAACTTCACATAGGGACAAAAGAACTGTCTTCGGCCTTTAAAGCTGGATGCTGAGGTGAATTTTTTACACATTTTTTAAAACTCACTCTGGATTGGAGTGTCCATTAAATGTAAAAAATATGTGCTGAGTCACAGTGTACAATGCAACAGATTATATGAAGGCAAAAACCTTGGGAAATCTGATATTGCTCACATATAATCTTATTTTCTTCTTTTTTAGTGGTGAACAAACATTTTTGACAGTGACTTCAGAAATAATGACTGGTCCCATGTTTTCTGGGTGACTACATTAGGATTATACACTCAGATAAACACAGGGACATCTTCATTCCGCTGCTGCTTCTGTAGTTTTGACTCACGTGAGAAAATTCTGTCACCCATTTTAAAATGTACCACATGTAGCGTAGTTTTCTATTTCTATGGATAAGATGTGTCCTATTGCTCTGCCACAAAAAAGTAAAAAAATCTGTCTTGCCTGGATAGAATCAAATACAGTTTTCACATCAGTAAGAAAATGTAAATGACAAAAAAAACTTCACAGTGATTCTGAAGGCCTGGCTGCTGGGATCAAAGAACAAGTCTGGACAAGTCTCCTGCACACTGTTTCACCGTTATAAACCACCAAATACAACCACTATCCCCTCCTGCACACTGTTTCACCTTTATAAACTGCCAAATACAACCACTATCCCCTCCTGCACACTGTTTCACCTTTATAAACTGCCAAATACAACCACTATCCCCTCCTGCACACTGTTTCACCTTTATGAACTGCCAAATACAACCACTATCCCCTCCTGCACACTGTTTCACCTTTACAAACCGCCAAACACAACTCACTCCACACTGGCAGGTCTTCACTGGGGCTTTCCCAGTAGGCTGGACAGGAAGCTGGGCCCCTGGGTCCTGGACCGCAGGCCCCCCTGGCTGGGGGCCCCGCAGGGGTCCATCTGGCTGAGCTCAGACTGGTCCAGCAGCTCAAACTCCTCCCCGTCCAGGTCGGTGTCCAGCTCAGAGCTGGACTGGTGGCGGAAGCCACGGGAGCGGGCAGCGTGGGGCTGGGCGTGCCCTTCGCCGCGGACCCCAGTCGGCGGGCGTGGCTGTAGCGCCCCCTCCAGGGCGGCCTGGAACACGCTGCTGGCGATGGCCCCCGCCATCTCGCTGGTGAGGTCGCGGCCGGAGGTCAGGGCCGAGGTCAGGCCGCTGAAGGACAGCTCTGAGTCCAGCTCGTCCTCCGGGTCCGAGTCCAGCTCGTCCTCCAGGTCCAGCAGGGCGGCGCTGCGGGGCCCGGACAGGCCCGAGGGCCCCAGGCTGGGGAGCCCAATGCTCGTGTCATCGTCGTCCTCCAAGGCTGCCGCATCGGGGTTGATGGACGGGAAGTCAGAGAGGTCGCGGGCGAAGGACTCCTCCGGGTCGCTGTGCCTGTCCAGGTCTGAGGGGAAAGGGAGAGAACTCTGTGGCTGCTGTACACCACTAATAATGGCCTTGAGGATAATAATGGCCAGGATCTTACTGCACAGCTGCTTGTTCTGATGATGGACGTGATCTTGAATAGACTGAATCAACTGCACAAGTGTTATATGTTGTGTTCTCATCTGCCGATTGTATGATGCAGAATCAGAATGTCCTTATGGATAAATAAATGAATCAATAAATCGGTGTGCAGATTTTCATCCTGAGAGATTGGTGGCATGCTGAACAAGAAAAGATTTTGAACTGAAATGCAACAATCCTTATTTGATAGCCTATTTCCCAATATTTTTGGTCCAGTATTTATAATGCTTGGTCCACTGGAGTCTTTTCTTGTCAACAGCTCATAGCAAGGGCTTTTTCACAGATACACCTCATTTTAGACCAGCAGACACTAGTCGCCATTTGACTGTAGTCAGGGAAACTGGTTTCCCTCTAATTGCATTCCGTTCTTCCTTTAATTGTGGTGCAGTTTTATGGTGAGTTCTCTTGCTAGAAAACACAAGATATTTGTCTCCTGCCTCTTATCTTTCTGGTCTTCGTCTGTTAATATTACTGCCCATCAGCAGTTCTCGTCAGAAAATTTTAAGTAAAAGCAATCCTTTCGTGTTATTGTAGGTAATATAGAAGAAAAAACTTTGGTTGTTATTCAATAATGTTCATGTACTAACTGAATTCTTCTCTACCTGAAGTTTTTTTATAAACTACAGGTGGCCTAATACTTTTGGTCTGTGCTCTATGTCCTGATTAAAAACGCAGTTATAGTCCACATACTAAACAGGAAAATCTAGATTCTAAGGCCATTTCCCAAACTGGTAAAGAAAACATAATATAAATCTGAGCACAAGCAGTAGGGTAACTCCAGCAATACTTCTTGTCCCTTATTAACTTTACTGTTCAAGAAATAGTTCAAGATTTTCCAAGAATGACTCTTCCTACAGGAGAAATTGTTTTAAAGGCATACAATACAGGGTTTCTTTCTGTGCTTCACTCCTGTTTTCACACTCAAAAAACATCTCCTCCTCTATTCTGAACACCACCTAGACCCCCAAGATGATAGAACTAATGCATCAAAAAAACAACTACATATTTTGCTCTGGCTAGCTATGTCAGTAGCTTTATAATATTGCATTGCAGACAATTGGAATCACGTCTCTTTCAAAAAAACAGCAATAGTTGCATTCATACCAGTCAAGCAGTCACTAATATGCCAAACTGCTTCACTGACATATCTGATAGCAAAAACTCCCACTTTGCCAACATGCAGCAAACACTGCATGAACAGGTGTATTTATGGGTGGAAACAAACACATTTCCTGCCATGTGTGGCGTGTGCCAATGTTGGAAAGCAAAGTTCTGTGTCAGAAACTGACATCATGCATGGAGGTGTTCTTGTCCAGACACTTGGCATAGATTACCAGACATGGCCGTCCACGTCTCAGGACATGCCATGAAATTTCAGTAAAGGCAGAGTCTGTGAACTAATCGGGAATATTCGAGTCCAGAAATCCCAGATCACAGTCATGGCCTGGGAGTATGCAGACGTTTTTGGACATACACACATTGACACAGGGAAAATACCGCTCAAGACTGGCACACCCCAGATTTCACAAAAATTTAACAGGTTGGATATCTTCCAGGAACTCATGCAGTCTTGCAGTCAAGTTATGGGGTAGCTAGCTTTAGCTTAGGGGTGATGGAACGGACCCACGCTAGCCACTGCTAGCACACCAGTGCTAGCTTTAGCTTAGTAGTGATGGAACGGACCTACGCTAGCAACTGCTAGCACACCAGCGCTAGTTTTAGCTTAGGGGTGATGGAACGGACCTACGCTAGCCACTGCTAGCACACCAGCGCTAGCTTTAGCTTAGGGGTGACGGAACGGACCTACGCTAGCCACTGCTAGCACGCCAGCGCTAGTTTTAGCTTAGTGGTAATAGAATGGACCTACGCTAGCCACTGCTAGCACACCAGCGCTAGCTTTAGCTTAGGGGTGACGGAACGGACCTACGCTAGCCACTGCTAGCACGCCAGCGCTAGTTTTAGCTTAGTGGTAATAGAATGGACCTACGCTAGCCACTGCTAGCACACCAGCGCTAGCTTTAGCTTAGGGGTGATGGAACGGACCTACGCTAGCAACTGCTAGCACACCAGCGCTAGCTTTAGCTTAGGGGTGATGGAACGGACCCACGCTAGCCACTGCTGGCACACCAGCGCTAGCTTTAGCTTACGAGTGATGGAACGGACCTACGCTAGCCAGTGCTAGCACACCAGCGGGTTTCAGTCTGCTCTAGCCTGCCTGGAAGCACCCCAAAATTCTGTAACATAAGCACACATATTCACAAACACATCAATCAATTTTCGCTTGAATTTCTGTTTATTTTATTTTGTTTTGCATTTTTAGTCGAGAATCATGTATTCACTGCAGCAAAGCCGTATGCCCCTCCCACCGCATAGCGCAATGGGAGACCACCTTCCCCCATCAGCAGATCGGGGAGGTAGCCTAGAGGACTCCAGGCTATGGTCTACCAGCCATCCCCCATGGCAACAAAGGCACACGATTCACAAGATACAAATTTAGTGAAAAATGCAACATGTCTCAAATATTGGTTTGTAGTAGTCAAACTATGTAAAATCGTGGTAAAGACTGAGTTCTGTTGTTTTATAATATTTTAAAGGCGAAAATCCTGCATGGCATGCCTTTAAATAAACTTGAAAGGTTTACGCAAAATAAATGCTTGGCCCAGTTATAGCTCATGATACATTCATTTCAGGTACATATATTCTAAGAGTTTAGTTTTTGGATGCAATACTGTGAAATTATGTTCATTGTTAAAATCATGAATGATTGTTAACCACATATCAGATGTAAGATAAACTACCAAATTCAGTGAGTCTGTCAGTCACTGATGATTTCATAACCAATTGTCCAACATCTTGCTTTTTACCGTTTTTTTGATTGTTTTTTCTTCTTTTGACAGTTTTGTATAAAAATGGCTATAACATTAACAGGGACTAACAAAGTCTCCTCACGCTTGGTCCAGTGAGACGTGAGGTTTTTGAAGGGGAAACGCTGGTCTGACCTTCCAAGCTCTCAGTGAGAGGAGTCGGGCCTCTGGACAGGTTGAAGGTGCCGTTGTCTGTGTAGGAGGCCTCAGCGTCAGAGTGCTCAGAGTCTGTGATTGCCAGCTCCCGGGCCACCACTGTGTCATCCAGCTGTTTGAGAGAAACAGACATGTCAGCGTATCGCACCAACAACAACATGCAGCACTGAAAGACACTGCAGTCCCAGCTGTCCAATGGGAGCCTCCTGACCTAGCAGGCTGCTAGTGTTAATTGGCCCAAATCTAGTCATAGAGTGGCCTTACTATGCAGTTGCAAATTTAGGGGGGATTCAGGCTTGGCCTTGCCTAATCTTTCCTACTTGCTCTTATTTTGTAAGCTGTCTTTGTTAAAAAAAAAAAATCACTATAAAAATAAATCTGAACTGATTGCACCTGCACAGCCATTTATCTCTCTGGGAAAAGGCAGGAACCTTCCCTTTATGCCCCTTTCACTGAGAATAACAGCCAGAGCAAGGGATGGGACTTTCCCTGAATAATCACAGAACTTTGATTTTCACACACTAAAGGTTTCTGTGGCTGAGACAGTGAGGAGGTCTTTTATTGAAGATCTAGAGCATGGTGGGGCATACACTTTCAACAGATGCAGTGTATTTGAGGTAATAAATTATTTAATGTAATGATAATTAAATGCAATGAAATTAAGCCCTATCCACATAGGACTAGTGGCTTATTCATACTTTTAATATATTCAATAATTATTTAATTCAATACACAAATAAAATATTTAATCCAATATTAGACCAATCAATGGTATTGAACAGAATTGTGAATTGGAATGTGGATAAAATGACACCCCTTTTTGCAGGAAGGAATATTTCCCTTTGACTGTGAATTACCGTGGGACAGAATGCAGCCAGCTCCTCCTCACTGTCACTGGCATCAGCTGGGGTCATGTGACCAACGGGCCTGCAGAGGACTGGGGCACAGGGATTCAGAGGTCAGAGGTCAGGAGGTGCACAGCTGGAGAGAAGAGGTCGCTCCTGGCTATCAAACCCCACGGCTCAGCTGGCCTTCTCCTGGCTATCAAACCTCACAGCTCAACTAGCCACCTCCTGGCTATCAAACCCAACGGCCCAGCTAGCCGCCTCCTGGCTATCAAACCCAACGGCCCAGCTAGCCGTCTCCTGGCTATCAAACCCAACGGCTCAGCTAGCCGTCTCCTGGCTATCAAACCCTACAGCTCAGCTAGCCGTCTCTTGGCTGTCAAACCCAACGGCCCAGCTAGCCGACTCCTGGCTATCAAACCCAACGGCCCAGCTAGCCGTCTCTTGGCTATCAAACCCCATGGCTCAGCTAGCCGTCTCCTGGCTATCAAACCCAACGGCTCAGCTAGCCGTCTCCTGGCTATCAAACCCTACAGCTCAGCTAGCCATCTCCTGGCCATCAAACCCCACAGCTCAGCTAGCCGTCTCCTGGATATCAAACCCAACGGCTCAGCGAGCCATCTCCTGGCTATCAAACCCTACAGCTCAGCTAGCCGTCTCCTGGATATCAAACCCAATGGCCCAGCTAGCCGTCTCCTGGCTATCAAACCCTACAGCTCAGCTAGCCATCTCCTGGATATCAAACCCAACGGCTCAGTAGTCTTCTCCCTCTCCCACCCCCTCCAGTGTACAAAATGGGAATGAAGTGAAGAAGAATTATAAAAGAGATTCTGAAAAAAAAGAACAGTTGAACAAACCGGAAAAAACTTTGTATGTTTTAGGGGAGACAAATTGGTGCAGTCTGAATGGCGCCCAATTCAACACTCACACAAACCTGCCCAATTTACAAAATTTGGATTTATTTTTAAAAAATAAGAAAAAGAAGAAATGACCGCGTCTCGCAGATAAAGGACATCACATCACCTGCGCGCCTCACCACTGGTCAGTGAGCAATTATGTTGTTTTCCATTGGTGAACTCTAAGCCTATCAATACCAAGCACCATTCCTGTGACAGCTGGCTGGCTGTCTAAATGTGTACAGTAATTATGGGTTAGACATGGCGTTGTCAACGTGACTGATCAGCCAAGCTAAACTAGCCGAGCACATGTGGCGACCTGAGGCAGCCCATGGAGGGGCAGGCGGTTCACGGGCCAGCACTCACACTGGTTCTGCTTGGGCTGGGACATCATGTAGCCACGCGCGCTGAAGTCCAGCCGCCGCAAGGCCGGCTCCAGCAGAACACACAGCCTGACCCACGTCCGGTGGTACACTGCCAACGGGAACAGCAGCACTGCCAGCACTGAGGCAGGAGGAAAAAACACAGGAAGGGCGGGGGGAAAGAGAGGGATGGAACACAGGGAGGGCAGGGGGAAAGAGAGGGATAGAGAGAAGGAGAGCAGGGAGAAATCAATGAATGGAACAGGGAGCATCAGAAAGGTACTAGTTTCACCAGTCACTAAAACAGGAAGTGAAGTTTTTACCCAATAAAATGCAGCGTAAGTTGTATGCTTGCTGCGACTGGTTTGAATGAACTGCTCCAGAGTTCACTTGGAAGTGGCCTGAGACAACCTCTCTGAGGCAGACAAGAGAGCGGTTGTTTGGTCTGCACCAGGCCAGGGTTTGATTGCGGTGTTCACACCACCCAAAACGAACTGCACCACAGGGGTAAACGCTCTAGCTTCAATTAAAATGGACTAAACAAGACTGGTGTGAACGTGCCCTAAAGCCTATCATTAATCATGTAGAGTACTTTTTAGTCTGGCCAGAGCAGAAAAGGCACCAGCACGGGCTTTCGTTGTTTTGCTGAGAGTGGATGGCAGTTTGAGCCTCCGTTCAGAGTTCGTTCAGATGTGCTGACATCTAACATCACTGCCTGACATCTGAGTACTGCAGAGAGAGGACACACAGTATGGGTTTTATCTGCCTTTACTCAAAAACTGTCTTGGTTCTCTATCTGTATGTCTTCATGTCAAATTCACTGTAAAATATAGTTTTAAACGTAAGATGACAAGCTAGCACCAGAGTTTTGTTAGACTACTGAGACCATGGCTACTGTCGTTTGTCACCAGTCACATGCAGTGACTATTTTATGTCTAGACGTTCATGATCTGTATGTCTCAATGTCAAATTCAGTGTAAAATATAGTTTTGAAGGTTTTAAATGTAAGATGACAAGGTAGCACTAGTTTGTGCAATTTTGAGGCTAACCAACTTGTCACCAGTCACATCACATCAGCTGCTTTCACAGACACAAGCTAATGTATGGGGTTTCATCTGATTTTACTCAAACAATGTCCTTGCTTTCATTATCTGTATGTGTTAATGTCAAACTTTGAGAAATAATATAGTTTTAAAGGTTTTAAACATAAGATGACAAAGTAGTACTGGAGTTTTGCATCATTTGGAGGTCCAGCTTTGGCACTAGCCTTTCTCTGCAGTAACATTACTTCTGTGCTGCTCTTATCTGTGTTGCCACACCCACTTTGTCTCAGCGTTGTGAAAGCACAACAGAATCGATAGGCAGGCAGGCAGGCAGGGCCATCCTGATTGGTTGTTAGGATTCAGACGTCGTGGCATTTGAAGAGGCTGATTTCAGAGACCGGATTTTTCATTATGAAAATGATGGTAATCACCTTGATCAGTATTCGTCAAATTAGTAAGTAGTAGTCAAAGTATCTATTGGACAACTTTGAATCAGATGCCAGTCATCAGATTTAATGAGGAAGAATACAATGAGAATTCACTGACAATTCAATTAAATGGAGGCCATTCAATTATTCTTCCTCAACAGGTCTGTTGACTGATCGGATTCAAACAACAGGTGTAACCAAGGTCACTGGGTCTTTTAAAATACCAAATAAGTCCACTGCTACTTGGTGTCTAACATCTTAAGTACCTCAAACTGTGTTGAATAAATAATGCAACACCTACATCAGTGCAGTTTGATGCACTTAAGATATTATACACCAGGTGGCAATGGACCTATTTGGGAAACTTTCTAAAATTCATTCAAGAACGAATGGTTAAATTTTTGTACACATTAACTATGAATCACAACTCATAAAAAGATAAACCAACGAATGTGTTTTTAAATGGCCTACACTCAATTGCATGGTTTGATTATGTTTTCTATGAGTTGAGTGTAAATACCACAAAGAAAATTTTATTTCCTTTATTGCCTGAAATACACTCACATTAAGGGTTTACCCCCAGCCCCCTTATCTTTCAGCATAATCAGACCCCTCAATCGACTATGCAGAATACCATGACCAAGTTCAGCTTTATTCATTTCAATGGAAAAGGAATTTTGCGAATAAAGTATGAGGATCTTCCGATACCGAAGCATGCAAAACTGAATTTTTTCAATTTTATTTGGCATGATTTGACTCGTATACCATTTTGTCATTTTGTGATATTCTATGTAGTAGATGTGAGTAGATGTGAGGGATTTATGCTGTATGAAAGTAATCATCTGATGTGAAGTTTTTAATGAAATCAAATATGGTTCTTAAAATGCCTATTTAATTTGATATTTGTAATATTGTTTATAGCGGTTGCATTTCCTACATATATAAAGTGGAAACAAGAAACTATTGTCATTGGTTTAAGACTAATCACGGGACTAATTATGGGTGAGTCTATATACGAAGGTAGCTAGCTGTTCATTTAAAGACTCTGACAAAAGACAGACACAATGAAAACATAAGTGTCATGGTTCTGTGTTACTGTCTCCGTTTTTCCCTGTTGGGCCGCCAGAAAAAACTTCTGTTTTGTGTCCTGCTCGTTCCCCTGTTGGTTAATTGTATTATTGCTTTCAATTATTTTATTATTGTTTCTGCTTGTGTCTCGTTGTTCCCACCCTGTTCTAGTTTGATTGTTACTTGTGCCCTCCTGTGTCTTGTTGGTTTTGAGTCTATTTAAGTCCTTTGTCTCCCTGACTCGGGTGCTGATTCCTTGTGTTTGTGTTTCTGTGTGTGTTTCTGACTACGTATCATGTGTGTTTCTGCCTGCCTGAGTTTTGGACCTGCTTGTGTTTTTGCCTGCTTGTTTTCTGCCCTGCCTGTATTCTGCTTGCCTGTTTCTGTTCGCTGTTTCTGTCCTTGTCATTTGTTTTCTTGTGTCAAGTTTTTTCTAGTGTTTGAGTTTTTGGTTTTGCCAGTCGTGGCCTCTTTCTGGTTCCCTGTTTTGTTTATTGTTAATAGTAAAATCTTTGTTTAAACTTTCCTTTTGAGTTCGTGTTTTTTTCCACTCCGCGTCTGCGTCCTACCCTCCCGTACATGACAATAAGTCCACCACAATTATTAAAGTTGGCAACATTAGGGTGATATGCAGCACTCCAGAGTTTCATTTTATTATTAGTGTTAGTGTGTCTCTGGCACTAACGGTCTATGCTACCAGGTGTGGAAACAGTTTTCTCCCATATTACTCTTACAGTAAAGGAGGGAGCCAGCATGGGTAATCGATTCAAACAAGCCCCAACTTACCTGCTCTCCAGGAATGGAGTGCATGCTCTGGATTGCAAGTTTCCCTCTGGATGCACTCACCTGCAGAGTAGCAGAGGGCCAGTCCGGGAATATAGTGCCCCACCACTGCCAGCAAGGTAAAGCAGCCGCACGCCAGGACACAGAACTGAGCAACAGAGCCATCGGTGTGGCAGTTAGCCTAAAAGTCAACTGCAGTAGAACCTCACAGAAAACCTCACAGTCAGCCAAATGCGTGTGAACTCACAATGTGCATATGCAATTACATTTTATCTCCCTGCTTAGCACTAACGCAAAAATATGAACAGCAAACAACAGCACTTTCTATTAATTGAAAAACAAAGTAATTACACAAAGGGACATTACACAGTAACTGCTGCAAAAGAATACTATGTAGGATAGTCAATAGTGTTTCAAATACAAACATTTTATCAAAAGGATATTGTACATTTAGACTCTTACAGAATAAAGACCAAGATAATCTTTCCAAGTTTCTTTTCTCCAAGTTTCTCCACACTTCAATAGTGTGCCCCCTGCTTTTCTGCAACTCTGGATTCACAGACATAACTGAATAAACTGTGACACAGTTTTTGTTTTGATCAGACTAGCACAGAACAGCACTCACCTTGCCAGAATGTTCCTGTTTGAATTTGACACAGCTTGCTGCGAAAGACGACCCACTGACCCATGCCTCAGCCATGTGATGACAGAGCTCCGGAACACTGAGGGTCCCAGGATGCACCAGCCCCCAGCTGGGGAACAAGAAGAGCGGGCGCTCCAATTAGTGATGTCATCCCACTATAGGTAACATCATACTGTCATATGTGATTACTAACAGAGATTCCCTCTTTCCACTGTGATCCAGGTAACTATCAATTGGTCAAGCCTACTGTATGTGAAACGCTTCAAGAAAAGTTATCTTTCTGCACTATGCACTGCTATGGCTTTTTATGAAATGGTACTGGAAACCACAATTAAAAAATAACAGCACAACTTTAACTTGCTTCCAGAGCCATAATCCAAAATATTTCAGCATCATTGTGTTTTTACTTCTTATACTATCTTTCCATTTTCTGTATCTTTATTCTTTATCAAGTATTTAGCTTAATTATTACTATTCTCATCTATTTTTAACTAATTTTATCTGTTCACCTATTAAGAGTTTTTACCTCCTCTCTTAGTGAAATCCTTTATGGAATTTTGCAAGTTGCATCCAGTCTCTTTGCGATTCATTGATCTGAACTGGCCTTAAGAGAACAACAACTATGGCTGTGTTTTATATGCTCTTTCTGTGTTTTTTGTTTGTTGTTTGTTTTGTTTTGTTTTTTGACTCACTGGACTTTTTTCTGTGAACCTCACATTCCACATGTGTTTTTAATGTTTTACAATTTACAATAATTTTTAACTTGGCTGCACAATATTGGGGACAATGAAGGTTTATTGACTGATTGAAACTGCACCATGCCTGATTTCAGTAACGTACCTCTCATTTTCAGTATCACTTGCCCGTTTTACTGTAAAGAGAAAGAATGGTCAGTGTCTCACTCTCCAATATTGTGCTCTTAAAACACTTGCTGAAAAACAGGCACATTATATTAGGCATTATATTTGCTGTATATATGTCTTCATGAAATAGACTTTGTTTAAACTGTGACCTGATTTACCTTTGTGACCTTTTTTTTAAAGAGCTTGAATAAATAATTCAAATAACAACTCCAAAACACTTTGTCTTATTTCTTGAATTTGAGAAGGAAAGCTTACAACTCATTGAAAATGAAATGTACAGCTTTGTAGCCAAGAACCATCCCAGGAGTTTCTCTACTTCATTATCTGGTTTCCAAGTTGGAGAGTTGAGCGAGAGAGTTCACCTCTGATCTTTGGCCAGATGCAGTTCCTCCAGGTGTCCACACACACAGCGGCAGCCAGGCCAGTGGACAGCAGAAACAACAGGCGCAGAGAGCTCATCACAAAGAACCTGCGACACAAGACCACACCTGCCACACAGGTAGAGCCAGCAAACACTCAGACCCACTGACCGGACCAACAGTGCTGCGCTGATCCGACTGGCAGAGCAGCACAGCAAGATTCATCAGGACTGTGCAAATAGACTCACCCATCAGCTCGGCTCAGCCAGGCCCACCCATGGCTACAAGCACAGTAAACCCATAGGCACAAGCGTCTTTGAGACCATGAAAAGCTCTATATAAAATACAATTATTATTATTATTATTATTATTATTATTATTATTATTACATGACTTATGAGTTCTTAGATCCCAAGGTACATGACTTATGAGTTCTTAGATCCCCAAAAATATTCTTAAAAATATTAAGATATGTAGTTTCAGAAGTGCTGAAATCTGGAAGAGAATCATCTGAATCGCCCCAAATGGGTCCAACACCCTAAGCATCTGACCTGCATTTTGCCTAGTTTTGTATTTTTATGAGGTTCTGGGAACAAAATCCTCCAAAATCAAGTGTATTGAAACGTGTGCCAGAATATCTGTGATAATCTACCTGAACGGCACCATCATGCTCTAGTTATCAGTATGTAATCACAGAAATAACTTAAATAGGCTAAGGAGAAGTAGCCCAGTCTATAGAAGTAGCCTTCTATAGAGGGGACAGATGTACTAGTCGTACACGGATTTACAGATACTATTCTATTTTACGCATATTTAAAGCTGACATTCAAACGAAGGAATTGTATAAGTGATATATAACATTACATATAAACTAGATTTTCTGCTCCGTTAAATTATGGGGCTGGATTTCATTATTTTTATTTTATGTCCAAACAATAAAATGCACATTGACGAGACTCGGAACTAAATTAACCGCACATGCCCACTGTGATATTTGAAAAGTTCTTGTTTGAGTCATTCGTTTATTATATTATCTTCAACTGTACTGGGGCTACAGAAACGCCTGTGTCAGTGAAAAGCTAGCAAGCTAAATGGGGGTGGGCTACGCAACGTCAAGCAAGCAAGTTCAATGTAACGTTAACGTTAGCTATAGGAATATGACAAATTAATCATATAAAACGTTAGTGATTTTCACTTATTCAATTACTCGACACTTACCAGAATATAGCATTAATCACGGTGTACAGCAACACACTGTGAAGCGGTTTTTCCCACACCAGTACTGACTGCAGGTAGGTCAGGACAGGTTCGTATGGTCCTAATCTCTCCAGAAGGGAGGCTTTGACAGCTCGTACTTGTCCGTCTCTCTCGCTGGAAAACGGTCGGCTGCGTAGGCCGACTCCCGAACCAGGCTTCGCTGCGCCTTCCTGTGTCTTAAGTGCCATTATAACATTTGGAATTCAGCCAATAATACCACTGACTCTTAAAAACCAAGCTAGCATATGCGTCTGTCCTGACCGTTACAGCCCATTCACAGCACGATACACCTTGGTAGTTCTAGTGCGCTAGTCGGTCCGCTAGCTAGCCGTTAAGGAAGTTGTTTGCACAGTAGGCAGCGAGTTAGCAGCACTCGCTGACATGAAATGTAACATACTCCATGGCAACCGACGTTGGTAACTAGACTGCATAGCTGAATCTAACTAGATAAATCACCAAACTAAACACAATGCCATATTTTTGTCTCTAAGCTGTAAAGCCACGGTTGTTAATGAAACGCTACAAAAGCAAATTCATGTGATGATATCACTAGGTTACTGATTGTAAATATTTCGTCCATTTTATTCCCGTCGTTTAGGAGAATGTTGCATGTTACAGAATATTATTTTTAAATCCCTTAGGTAGCTTAACAGTGCCAATATGGCGTGTCCAAAGAGGATTGCTTGTTTTTCCCAATCCAAAATCCCTACGAACTCATTCGCTGTAGCACACGGAGCAGCGTTGGGCAAGCATTTGGCTCACCCAATCAGAATTAATATTTGGTTAGGTTTATATTGTTGTTGTTATTATTATTATTATTATTATTATTATTATTATTATTACATGACTTATGAGTTCTTATAGATCCCAAGGTATAATTTTATTATTCGTAATTTAATCTTGCAGAATAAATGCAAGTATTAAAAGTATAAAGTATAAATAAAGGTATTGACCACATAAACAGGCAACGTTTCTGAAAAATTAAAATGTTAGTTGATCAAGTTCGTGGAAGATTAAATATAAGATTATGTTAGACATTTTACATTTCTGACCGAATGAAGGCGTTTGCTTTTTTGAGGATCTGCCATAGATCTACTAGCCTACATTTCAGCTAATCTCCGCAAAACGCTTCATGCCATTCACGAATCCTAAAATGGAAATCAAGCATCAGTGAGGATAGGTCATCATAGAAAGACTGACTTTTGGAATGCCGACAAGCGAAACGAAAATAGGACAAATCGGATCCATATTCTACGCTAAAATTATTCACAGGAAGTGTTAGTCTTTTTTATTGTTTTTATTTTTAGTCTTCTGAAACAAAATGTCGCACCACCAAGGTGAATACCCTCTCATATACATAAAGGTACAGTGGTCATTTTTTACTCTTTAGGGAACAAATTTCCCAAATGTGCCTCGAAAATACAATAATGTTCTATTTGAGTACTAATAAGTAGGCTACTAATAAGTAAAAAGGTATAAATGAATTATGTATTACTGTCTAGAATTACTATTTTATATCGCCTGCCAAAAGGGTACCACCCCACTGACAAGCGTTTTCATACCGTCATATGTGATTAGGCTACTTAGACACGCACACATTTGAATTTCTTGCTATTAAATTTTCTACTGAAATTAGTCATTTTATTATTGAATAAAGACTTTGTTATTGAAACTAATGAAACTTGTTTTTTTCTCCTATATTGTGTTTCATAAATAAATCAAGTCTCATTAAACTATTTAATAGAAAATTGATCAAATATATGTTTCCATATGACACCACTGGATAATAATGAAACTGAAATACCTCGTTTTGCCATTGATTTCCATTAAAACATAACGGGGAAAAAATGTATTCCTGTGAATAGGGGCATAGCTAGGAACTCTGGGCCACCTCAAAGGATATTTCTCTGGGCCCCCTTTTTTAATAAAAACAAATTAATTTTTTTTTTTTAAGCTGTATTCCCCCTCAAGCTGTGGGCCCCTA
The DNA here is from genome assembly GCF_018555375.3 of Anguilla rostrata. NCBI lineage: Eukaryota > Metazoa > Chordata > Actinopteri > Anguilliformes > Anguillidae > Anguilla > Anguilla rostrata. The sequence continues at coordinate 749,503 of NC_057949.1, forward strand.
GAATTGTCACCACCTTTCACCCCACTACCTTGTGTACTTATCTCAAAACATAAAATGAGTTACACCATTACTCTGTTGTACTTACTGATACTGATCCAAATTGATGGATGGTTGGATAAAGAGGTTTTATTAGAAAGAATATATGAGAAAAAAATCATTTCTAAGAAAGATTTTTTTATTTTACATTTGCACTCTGCCCAATGCTGCTGTTCTGTGAAATATTATAACAAAAATGATCAAAAGCCACTTATTTAAGTTTTTTTTGAGTTCAAAGTTTATTATGATGTTGACTAAATCCAGTAAATTGGTCTGATGAGAAAAAAGCTGATAATTTCTAAGAAAATTACAATTTTTTGGTTATTTCCATTGTCGTCTATTGTTGTTGTGTGCCAGCGTACCCCACAGTAGCCATCCCCCCCCACCCCCCACCCCCAAAAAGATCATTTTTTCAGTTGTCAATTTGACAGCATTTTCAATGATAAAAACTAATCCAACATTTTTTCCATGGTTCTCCACTACATTTCCAAAAGTATGTGGACGCCTCTTCTAATTATTGGTTTCGGGCTATTTCAGTCACACCGATTGCTAACAGGTGCATAAAATCAATGCAAGCATACAGCCATACAGTCTCCATTGGCAAACATTGGCAGTAGAATGGGTCATACTGAAGAGCTCAGTTACTTTCAACATGGCATTGTCATAGGATTCCACCTTTCCAACAAGTCAGTTTGTCCTGATTCACGTGTGCATGTGTACTCCTGTCTAACCTTCACTTCCCTGTGCAGGGAACCCATCTGGCAGAATAATGACCCGCCCCATCAATGGGGTGATTTACACAGAGAGAGCAAGAAAATAAAGGGGAGAGGAGCCTTTCTATTACCATAAACACACCCTCCCTCCCTGCTAGAGCTGCCCCAGTCAACTGTAAGTGCTGTTATTGTGAAGTGGAAACGTCCAGGAGCAACAACAGCTCAGCCGTTAAGCGGCCACACAAGCTCACAGAACGGGGCTGGCAAGTGCTGAAGTGCGCAGTGTGTAAAAATAATCTGTCCTTTGTTGCAACACTCACTACAGAGTTCCAAACAACCGCTGGAAAAAACATCAGCACAAGAACTGTTCATCAAAGGCTTCATGAAATGGGTATCCATGGCCGAGCAGCTGTACACAAACCTAAGGTCACCATGCACAATACCAAGCGTGGTCTGGAGTGGTGTAAAGCACACAACCATTGGACTGTGGAGCAATGGAAATGTGTTCTCTGGAGTGATGAATCACACTTCACTGTCTGGCAGTCTGACGGATGAATCTGGGTTTGGCGGAATGCATGGTGCCAACTGTACTGGCCCAAATAGTGCCAACTTTAAAGTTTGGTAGAGGAGCAATAATGGTCTGGGGGTGTTTCATGGCCCCTTAGTTCCAGTAAAGGGAAATTTAAATGCTACAGCATACAATGACATTCTAGGGAAATGTGCACTTCCAACTTTGTGGCATCACTTTTGCGTAGGCTCTTTCCTGTTTCAGCAAGCTCCTGTGCACAAAATCCATAAATAAATGGTTTGCTGAGTTTAGTTGGGATGAACTTGACTGGCCTGCCCAGAGCCCTGACCTCTACCCCATCAAACACCTTTGGGATAAATTGCCATGCTGACTGCAAGCCAGGTCTTATCGCCCAACATCAGTGCCTAACCTCACTGATATGCTAGAGGCTGAATGGAAGTGAATCCCTGTAGCCATGTTCCAAAATCTACTGGAAAGTCTTCCAAGAAGAGTGGAGGCTGTTACAGCAGCAAAGGGGCTCCAGTTCCATATCAATGCCCATGGATTTGGAATGAGATGCTCAACAAGTACATATGGGTGTGATGTTCAGGTGTCCATATAAGTTGAACAAAGGCATAACTTAAGTTCCAACCACCTGCTGTAGGCTTGGCTACTCCCAAAAGTAAAACCTAGCTATATCGATACGATCGTTTTCATCATTGTATCTATTGCTATAGTCTGACAATACTTAACTTGAGATATGAACCCATAATATTGTGCACAAGATAAAAGTGGAATTGCCTTTATAACCGTTAGCTAACATTATCAAGCTAGCAAGCTAGACTAGACTCTAGGTTATTTGCAAACTACTGTGTAGCTAACAAGCTAGAGGCTGCTCCCCCTCAGAGTGAATAGTCTGATACATTTTCTATGCTACATAGCTGACAACACGTAACTTGACATGTTCTGTCCTCGGACATATTACTTTCTTCAAAGAATTTGAAACTTTTATTATCATACACAAGGTAAATACACAAGGCAATTCCATAACCCTTAGCTAACAAGTCACTAGCGAGCTATTTAGCTGTACCCACTGTACCCACATATTTGAAGAGTAGAGGGTCCAAAGTTTTCAAAACACCACCATATCATTCAGACAATATGTCCAGAGGAGGCAACAGAGCATTATATAAGTTATGCTATCACAAAGCAATTGGGATGTAACTGAAGGAAATTTGCCTGTGTACTTTATATTCAAACCCCAGTCACATTTTCTATGACACTTATTTGATATAAGTGAGACCATTTCATAGAAGTGGAGTGTCCATGGTTTTAAAAACACCACCATATCATTGAGACAATATGTCCAGGGGAGGCAGCAGAGCATGATATACAGTATGTGATGTTTTCACCTATATAAATATTATGTGTTAATACTCTCTAATTCAACTTGCCATACTACTGTAATATCCAGCCACATTTTCATATTTATTTGTTTTATGTTGTGTAGTACAAGGTAGAACATTAAATTACTCTAATTCTTCCCTCACAATTCAGTTAAACTCTTGTACTGATGTAATGTTGTATTGCTAATAATACTTAAAAGTAACGGGAGTATTTCATTTTTAATTCTCCATTTCAAATTTTGCCTTGTCATTGTAAAAAATGTGGGGAAAAAAGAAAAAAGTAAGGCATATTTGTTTGTAATTAATATTATTGTGGTTCTAACTGAAAATTAATAGTTTTGCAATGTCTATGTTTAAAATCAAAGTTGTTTTAATATTGTTAAAACCGAAAATGAATAGTTCATATTTTAGGACAACTGTAGTTTGATTTTTCCTTAATTTATTCCATTATGTTGGACGTAATAGTGTTTTTTTCGTTGGTACTTTTATTTTGAAAATGTCATACCCTCGCGAAAGTCTTTACTGCCGCTAACTTCACACTGCACCACTGTTTTGTACAGGTTCTGTATCTGTGATTCCGGAGAAGAAAATGTGCCTGTCACGTGATGAAGCTGTGACGCTCTCATGATCCTGTTACAAATTTCATCAGTTTTGTTTTTAACCAATCAGACATCCTTGCGCCAAGTCAGCACAATCAGAATTGTGATATTTCGCCATTTTTCTCTTCTGTCCAGCCCAGAAAATGTTTTGCTCCAGGAAAAATGTAAAATGTTATTGCTCTCTTTTATTGATTACCACAATGTGACATACATGGCAGACTCATCAATAATTCTATTTCAAGAGAAAGTAGGCTAATCAAACATTTTAAGGTCCTCTTTAAGGTCCGTTTTATTTATCATATAAACTTGGTATGAAACTCCATCCAACATGTGTGATCAAAAGTTCTGGGGAACCACTGTGTATACCATAACATCACCCTCTGAATTGTAAAGAACTGTTAATTTTTCTTAGCTCAAAACTTTGTCTATTTAAGAACTGGCCCACATTGATGCCACATTATGTCAGAAACATTTATGCATGCCATTGAGAATACATGGCCCAAATGCACATCTCTGGGCTTTTTAACCAGTCAGATCAACTGAAGATGTGCAATATAACAAAAAAATAAAAATGAAAAAAAATAAAATGTGAGTGTGAGTGTATGTCTCAGTAATGAACAAACTGGGGGCTGAGAGTGGAAGGCTAGTTCTGGGAAGCTTTGCAAGGTGTATTCAGGCTCTGGTACTATTTGAAAATGTCCACATGTTCTATTATGGAAGCATGAGTACAGTAACCACACATACAGTCAAACATTTCAGTTTCACATGTTAATTATCTATTTCAGTGAAAATAGCCAAAAAAATATTGTATATGAGTGAGAACCCATGCAGTGAAAAGGAACAGCTCTAAAATACCTATTGGTTTTGCAAATACAAATAAAATATGTTTAAACAGCAATGTATTTTACTGACTGTCTACCCCATGAGGACTTTAAAATCATTAAAAATCATCTACTTGAACTATTTGTTTTATTATAAGTATACATTTTTGAAGTCGTCCCCTTCAGATCTGAACGAACCTGCATCGTATGATGTCGCAGCGTGTATGCCATAACTAAATGTGTTCACTTCAGAGCTGGCATTCTTGGCAAGATATTTCTTAGAACTCCTGCCACACATTCCCCTGTCGACGGCCCTTCCCCCAGTCTACAATCATTGGGTACCTGGTACAACTTTGCGACCAATCAGCTTCAGGAGCAGGTGGTTTAGAGTGAATGAATACCAAGCGCTTCGCGGGGAATGACGATCTCGAGCAAGTTTTAACGGGTGAGCTCGAGGAATATTGATCATTAAATTTTAGATCTTCAAATTTCCCATTGTTTGGTTAAACGTGTTGCTATTGTTCATCCTGTTCAAGGAAGAGAGAACGAATCGACCGCGTATCGAAAAAGGTGAAAAATTATACTCATAAGTACATAGGTAATAACTCAGTTATTAAACTAAACCAAGATGATAAGAAAGATAATTTATACAACGTAGAGTACAAGCTGAAAAAATGTCAGCTTGATAGTAAGCTAACTAGCAGTAGACGAAGTTACTCACAGTGGACTACTTAACGATGTCTATCTTAACTAAAGTCACATTACTTATTCACATTGCTAGCTATCAAGTTATCATTTTATATCGCTTTGAAATAATACATGAGTTATACGTACATGGCTGATTATTCAATGTTCCTAACACTGTTAGTTTGTTGAAATGATTAGCTGTCGATAACGCCAGAAATAGTTAATGTTTTCAGGCTCATTTTGAAGTGAAAACGTTACATTCGCCCTGTCAGAATCATGTCAAGTGTATGCTAGTGTAGAGTGCTAGCTAACTTTAGGCAGCGAGCTAGATGTAAACCAGATTATTGGTAGACTAAACATTTCACTTTCATTTTGGGGTTTTATTAGAAGCCGAAATGAGGATTCGATTGAGCAGTTTTTCAAATGGATAACCAGTTGGTAGTTGGCTACATTACTAACTAGTGTCAACTAACTAAGGAACGATGCTAATTAGTCAGATAAGTTAGTTACAGTAGGTAGACTAGTTAATTGGTTAGCCTGTCGCCAATAATTTCAACTCAACTGATGATTGCTGGTCTATAGCTAGCTACTTACAATGCAGTAGAACATGAGTAAATATTGATAAAATAATTGTAAGATGAGATAATTGTTTTGGAAAGATGTACACATAATGCATTATGATTTCAATTAGAATGTTATTTGCTTGACAAACAACCATACTTTTAAATAAGAGGCATCGGTAAAGCTAGATACTTTTCTGTAGGGTACAACAGCCACCTGGGAATAGAACCTGTGCTTTAAACCATTTAAACAAACTACTGAAACACAAGAGAGATAGAGAAGTTATTTTTTAATGACAAAACCTTCAATTAGGCTAGCTTGTGGTACACTGAGGATTGTACACACAAAAGTCCAATTTTTTAGCTGGGACAGTAATCTGTGTTAAGAAATGATTGAAATTCGATGCATATATGCTTTTCAGTTAGCAATGAGAAAACCATTCATTTTTGTTTATTGAAGTTTTACAAAGGGAAATATGCAATGTAACATGGCCATGTCCGAGTCAAGGAAACTGTCAGTAGCGGTCTATAAAGAGAAGTTGCTAAATAGCCAAAGTGTGTAAAGTCATGAATAAAATGTTTTCCTTGCAGACAAATTATGCAGTGAAAGTAAGGTCAGTGTTGGTTCAAGCAGAGGAAACATGGCCTTCAGTCGGTTCCAGAGCACAGCTTCTGGTTCAGATTCATATTTTCCATCATATAAACATCAGGTAAGCAATCGTTCATATTTTGTCAGTCATACCACATATGTGTTGTAAAACAATGTTAAAGTGAACTAACCAATACAATTAATAAACTCTGCTGCCACAAGGCGGGTAATACACCATCTGATGTAGCTGTGGTACTCAGCTATTCTTTGTTTCAGTTTGTGGTTTGTCTTCCCAGCATATGCTTTTTGGACATTAGATGGGTCAAATAACCTCTTTTTTTGCCCAGGAAAGGACATCTTTAACGTTCACCTTTTTACCTATGTGTGGAGGGCTAAAGGAACTGCGTTTTCGTCCTGTTACATTCGGCACGGACTTCATGTTTGTAATTCCCATCTAGTAAAGGCGAGACGAGGCAAGGGAACAGCAAGTGTTTACAAGGGTTTTTACAAGTCACGTTTGTTCCACACTTAAACACAGCCTTTGGGGGGTTTGTGAATGGGTCCCCCTTTTTATCAGCCTACAGGATATGAGAAAGAAAGAATATCTGAGCACAACAGCTCCATAAAATCAGATTAGTACCTGCCTTTTGGTACAACATTTCATTCAAGCCAAGCATCCATCTAGCATCACTCTTATGCAACACGATTGAAAAATAGAATTTATCTAGAAGGACGGTGATTTGCATTACGACTCAAAAGGGAAACCTTTGGATTCAATATTTGAATAGTCTTTGAGCCAGTGGTATGGATATTGAGTTCATGTCACATTGTGTTTCAGTGTTTGCCATAGGTTACAGTTTTCTTATATTCGACTAGTCATGCACGTCTAAATATTCAAATATCATGCCAGGGTCACATTTTATTTTAAAATTTTCTATTGTGGAACCACATATATGGTATTGTGGGCTATGGTAGCCTACTGTGTAAGTTGTAATTGGTATGCAGTTCACACTGCCATCTGGTGGCAATTTAGATTCCCTGCAATACATTACGAGTGAAATACTGCTGGGCATGTGCCGTTAACAAGTAGCTAAAACATGGAAAGAATGGCACTGGCACAGCAAGGTAAAAGTTGTGTTGCAACTTCCTCAAGAATGAATGACGACGGAGTGAAATGCAAATTGTGCAATTTACCACAAGGAAACAACAACAATGCACTGGTATTTAAATGGAAGGCATCTGACTGATACCATGGCCACAGACTATATGTGTCCATCCACAGCTATCTTTGCTACGAGGCAACGTCGCTGTGATGATAAATGTGTGGGACAAACAACAGCGCTTATCACTAGGATGAAAACAGAAGACATAGGGGAGAGTTAGCATAAGTGTTACAGTTTTTGGATTTTGCCGATTTACTCAGATAATGTTTAGCATAGAGCTATGAAATTGTACTTTAAACAGCTTCGACATGTCAGTAGTCATTAGCTGTTTCAATTACATTCATAACTTATTTGAGTCAGATTCAATTAAAACCAAAATAAAGCCTTATACCCGAAAAGTTCTTCTGGAACAGATTTTTAGTTAGCTTGCTCAAAAACAATTTTTTGGAAAGGTTTCAAAAAAATATTAATGTAATCAAGGCATAGCCTATTGTTGAACCATTATAACCATTGTGTTTTTTGGTTTTCCATCGGGCAAAAGTTGTGAATAGTACCTGGTACCTGGTACTTTTTTTGGTATCACCTCCGTCGAAATTCCAAGCGAGCTGAGGAGATACCAAAAGGTGATGTGAAAACACTGCAGATCACTGATTGGTCAGAGAGAATCGTCACTTATCCTCTTCTGTCGCCTGAGCAACCAGAGTCGTCTCGTCGTCTGAGCTCCCAAACTCTCCTGTTTTTTTCAGCAGTCTTTTGTCTTGCTGTCTTCAGCCTCTTCTGAAACAAAGTTTGTCTCCTTGTTGTGACAAACAGCCACATACCGAGAATCAAGAACACCATCCCTTTGATATCCTCCATTGTTCTTGTGTGTGTCGCGTTGAAGATGACGTCATGGCAGTTTCATGCGGTGTCGCTATGACGACCAGCTACATTGACAGGGGTACTATCTGTAGTGGAAAACGAAGTATCTGGTACCAAAAGCGAGTAGAGTCAAGTCGAGCCGGTACCATGTGGTGGAAAAGCGGCTTTAGACAGAAGGTGAAAACACCAAGTACGAACAATTTCTGACCTTCAATAAATACCTGAACACTTTTTTACGTATTATTTAAAAAATAATGTTTTTTTGAATAAGCAGTATAAACATAGTGCCATAATTGTATTAGCCCTCGATAAGTAACAAAAGCAATCATATAATCAAATAACAAAAGTTCTTTGTAACAGGGCTTGGAAATGTAATTTTTTTCTGTCCATTTCTGACAATGTTCTGTTAAATTAAAGGCAAAAAGCATGCTCTTTGTTTCCACGATGGACTGAAATAAAGCAAGTAAAATAAGCACCAGCCTATCTATGTATTTAAGTCTTGGGCTGTTCCTTGCAGCACCAGTGACTGCCCATCAATGTTTTTGAAACTTCAAGCACTTGTCCTGTTGCGTATATTATTTCAATCATTTCCCACTGCTGAAATATAATAAACGTTTCAAAAACGGATTTCTTCCACTTTTTCCAGTTTTCTTTGCATGACTGCTTTGGGATATAAACCAATATTTTCCGAGACAAACACCCAGTTGTCTGTAGTATTTTCTTTTTAGAATTCACCAGAAATAATAATTTACAGTTGTTCTTTAAAAAGAATTTCTCCACAAGCTCGTGTCCTATTGTCCTTGAACAATAGCACCCATAAGTGTGGAAAAAACACATTTTGCATGGTCCATTTCCAAATGAGCGACCAGGTTTCTTAAAACTAAGCTGCAACCCTCGACTTCTCTTTTTTTTCAAGTGACTTTGGGGAAAGACCAAGGCTAAAGTCCCGTATTAGCTCACTCCAGCTCCGGTGGCTTATGTTGTTCAGCCCTGTAGCTATGCGGCGTTCCACACGGAGTGTTTAGTTTAGCCTATGTTCAGCCAGTTTTGCTGGACATCTTGTTATTGCTTCATACCATGTTTAGAGTTACTATTTTCATGTAATCACCCCTTGTCAATGTCACCTAGGAAATATAAGAGTGAGTTGTCATGTTGGCTTTTCTGCAACCAAAAATGAATTGCATCGTTTTGTTTTCCATCCCCATGTTTCTCGTGAAATGACGCCCCTGCAGACTTGCTTTCATCAGATAACACGACATGTTGCATTGAGCCAGTAATGGTTGTTGTACAAGGAAGGTTGGCTGCAGTGGCCGGTGCAGCTGGAATTAAATTTCTTGACATTATTTTTGCGCCTCTCATATCTGTCGGAGTCAACTAGTGAGACGCCGCGGTGGGTGCTCAGTTGGCTCAATCTGAGTCATGTGACAAACAAGGATTTTAAAAAAAAAGAAAAAAGAAACCTTTTCCCCTGATGTCCCAAAGGCTTCCTGGGGATGGTTTCTGATCGTCCCAAACACATTTTTTTTGTCTTAGAATGTGTGTGTGGGAAACCCTGATGTTGTTGGTTGATAATTGCATATAGCTTCACTATTTGATTGAAAACATTGTCCCATTTTAAGAAAAAACATGCTTTAAAATGGCATAAATGCAAAATAAGAATTTGCAGGGTTCTCCCCAAAGAATGGAGCAGAGCAGCGCGCCACTCTTTCCTCATTTGCACCCCTGTGCGGCTGAAATAGCAGAAGGTTACCTGCGTGTGGCTGCTGCTCCACCTGCGCACAGTCAGGGGGCAGAGCACTTCTGCCCAACTGTGGAAGCAGCACCGCTTTGTCAGAGCTGGGAAAACAATCCTCTTTCCTTCAGCACCGGACTTTCAGCTGGGAACGCGCTGCAGACGGAGCAATAACATTCTTGCTTTAACGCACGTGTGGAACTTTTTATTTTTTATCATGTGCGGAACTTAAATTCATTCATTTTAACTTAAGCTTAAACTCTTGAATTCCCCCTGATGATTGTTATTTAAATGGGCCTACTTTTGTTCAACAAGAATTTATGATCAGTCTTTACATTATCAAAATAAATTTTATTTTATTTTATTTTTTCAATTTTATTACCTGTATTGAGATTTATTTGATCTCTGGCATAGTCTGAAGGCTTTTTTGTGTGTGGTGTGTGGTTTTAATGTAGGAAAAGGCATTTAATGTGCAGTCTTAGCATGTGTTGTACTCTTTGTTGTTTTGCAGTCCAGTTTATGTGGGGACAGAGTTAGAGTCCCTCAGCACTTCACCTCTCCCCTCCCCTTTCCTGGCATTGCTCCCCAGGAAGAGTCATCACTGCCGTACACACCTTGGGCAGCCCGGGAAGATCCCTACCAGCTTGGGGAATGTGCCAAGAACAGGTGCTCAATTACTGTGTGGCCACAATTTTCACTCTTTCCTCTCAAAACATGTACAGTGTGTTATAGACGGTTTTAAATATCAGAGCGGAGAATGTGAAAAGAGGGATTACCTTGTTAACACGCTGTTCTTTTGTATTTTACTTTCTAAGGACTCTTAACGATGGAAAGGATTGTGGAAGTGAATCCGATCTCTATGGACTGGTGTCAGATATCCTGGAGGAGCCAGACCATATGGATGCGGACTTTGCAGAAGAGTTAGTAACTTTTGCTCCAGTCTTATTTTCTGTTTCTGTTTTCCTGCCTTTTTCCTAACTTGTTAATACTTTTGAGACTATTCCACAACATTGGAATAAAACATCAGCCATTAGCTTAATGAACTAATTTACCAATAGCAGAATGGTTCTCACAAATTCACAAATCTCACAAATGCAGTTTATGTTTAATGTGATGTTGTTAACTTTGGCCAAGCGTATTCAGAGTTACAGGAAAAGCACATTCTTTGTTTGCTCTCAGTTGGCCAATTATTTTTTAATAAAGTCTAACTAAGGAACTTAAATTTAAGTACTTGGAATAGATTTAATTATGCCTGCATGTGCTACAAAGGTTCTTAATGGCCATTGCTTTTCTGTTTTTACTGTAGATAACAGCACAAAATTGGCTACAGTGTCATGGTGTAATTTCTTATTGCATTTTCTTCTTTTAAATTCTTTTGTTATTTTTTAAAACCATACTTAATCTCTGCATACTATAATTTCTCTACATTAGACACAGGGAGACTCACTTTCAGAAATAAATATAAAATTAAATAAAATAAGGAACAATAATTAAAAGTAGTTTTCTACTCCACTCTTTTAATGGGAAATTATGAGTGCTGAGATGTATCTGGAAGTATGCATGGCACTTCCATTGTAGCAAGCCATCATTTTATTTCAGAAATATATCATTGTTTGAAAAACTGACCTCTGCAGCAGGCTGCCAGTGTCTGCCCCACTTCTCTGGAGCAAGCAGTGAATAATGGCTCAGCATAAATGAATGAATTTATTTATTTATTTATTTATTTATTTATTTATTTATTTATTTGACAATTTAAAAATGAGATTTCATAAAACTGCATAGCAGACAGTAATCCCTTAAAAATAGTTGAGGATAGAAACACCATAAAGCTAGAAGGCTTATTTCCATTGTGGCCCTCTAACGTTCAGACATTGACTTGACAAAACATCCATGTTGTTTATAACATAACATAACATAACATAACAATATAGTTAATGCAATACAAACAGATATGACAGAACAATACATTCACCACCGGACAGACAGCATACTGACAAATTGGCAGATTATATTATAAAAACAATGAGGGTTACACAGTATTTAACAGCCAAAGATTAAAGATTTAAAGATTTAAATCATTTTTAAGACTTTAAATTATTCTCTGATGCACATGATTTCAAGTCAGAGGGAAGTCTATTCCACTAGACCGTGGCCTTGTACAAAAAGTTATATTTCCCCTTTAGGGTCTTGAATGTACTGGGCACAAAATCAGTGAGACTGCCTCTGGTTGCATACTTATGGATGTCTCTGATGCGAGTAAAATAATTTACCAAATAACTTGGAACAGAGTTATTTAAAATTTGGTAGTGATCTCCATGACCGCTCTGTCTACTGTAAGCCTACTGTAGCATGGACACGTGCATTTTAACAGCTGTAATGGCGAAGCCAGGAGTCCCTGGGCTACTCATTTTAGCTTAGCCCACTAAGTAGTTAAGGAAGGAAAAGTGTGCTTTGCTTGCTAGGTAGTTTGTTTATAACATGGTTGTTTAGCTAGCACATGGACTGGGCAGCCAAGTAGCTACCTGTAGCTATAGAAAGATACTTTTCTGGACAGTTAGCTCATTAGCTTTTTAGCTGAGGTAGTTGATAGGTAGCTACCTTGAAGGGACAGCCAGCTAGTTAGCAAGTGACTCTTGCCCAGTGTCCATAGGTTAACTTATTGCATCTATCACTGTCAGAGGTTTTGCAGTTAGCCCTGTATATTAGCTGCTGAATACAGGAATGCCTGAGACCTACAATGCACAAGCAACCAACAGCCTCATCTAGCCTGCTGTCCCTCAGATGTCCAAGCTGTATGCTTTGGGTTGTGAATGTTCTGAGCGGGTTTATCTCTCCTTTGTGTTGTGTTGTACGGCCCATTTAATGCTATGAGGACCGGTCTGATGACGTGGCTTGTGTTAATGCTTCAGCCCTGTGTTCTTGCTTTCCAAATGTGGGCTTACTGGCTGGGGGTGGTTGTTACTTTATCTGTGCTGTGGAGATACCTTTGGTATAAACGAATTAAGCATTGGCAGTAAAAGCCGATTTGCTTCCTCAAAAAGGTAATATATTTATTACAGTAGATTGATAATTGAAGTACAATATTTTTTCCCATTTTTCTTTCCTGTAATTCCAAATGTATCTATAGTGATGGTACATTAGTTCACCTGTCTATGACCAGTTTTGCAGCAGCCAGTTCAATGTAAATCACACTGGAGAACATCTTGACATTACAATATAGCATAGGCCAGTTAAGGTGTGATTTGAAATGTCTCCCCACTTGAGTGTCTTAAATTTCCCCTCCTTTACAGGTCATTATCAAGTTTGAAGTCTGTGTGGTCTCCCAATTCAGCGAGGGAAGACAGCCAACAGTACTTCCTGTCAGAATCAAAAATGCAATCAAATTCATCCTTTCCAAGTTACCCTGAGCCATTTAACCAATGCCACAGGCAGCTCTCAAATAAAGAGTCACAACAGAAGATTGAGCTTCACCAAAGTTTCAACGGCTTTGATGTCAAAAACCAGTGGCTGTTTCCTTCCAGCAATGGCGATACTGATGCTTACTCCTTTCAGACCCAGGACATGGAGAGGGTGTTGTGTCAGGAGGGAACACTGGTAGGAAACTCCTTTCTGCCAAAGAACAACCCGGAAGCAGATTACAGTGCAGTCGGAAAGATGGGCGGACGCTCTGATCACATTGAAGGGGTTGCTCCCTCTTTCGACTTACAAAACAGACTGAACGACTACTTCTTCGGTTGCAACGCTGGCCATTTGACTCATGGAAGGGTCAAGCCCCACAGGAGTAAGCAGTTTCCCCAGCCAGAGGGAAGCATGCTGGCCCGAAACATGCAGGGTCTATTGGTGGGCGCACCCGACTCATTCGCCATGGAGTCCCAGAACAGGCAGGGGGGGCAGAGGGACTTTGATGAACAGGTGCCCGAACAGCAGAGCTTCTCGTATCCCAAGATTCCAACTCTCGAATCACAGGTCCAGTTTAAGAAGGACCAGGCAGGGGACTTTAGAGAGCTGAAGTCCCTCAATAGCAGGACCAAGAAACAGTCACCGACAAGCAACTACTACACCAAAGCCTTCCCAGGGTCTCAGCATGCTGAGCACTTCCAGCCACCCAAGGGTTTTCCGCCATCTTTCACTGTGCCAGCACCTGTCCCCAACAAACACATGGATAATTATTCCCTCCCCAACCAGCATCCCTCTCATCAAAGCCAGTTAGGCCAGTACCTCAATCAAGTCAAGCAGTCTAACGGAAACAGCGGTGCGCCTGGGCTCTCCAAAATGCTCTCGCATTCGGTTGCAGAGTTCGTGCCCCAACATCAGGCCGAGAGGGTTGTGTCGTGCCTCACGGATTATGCACAGGGAGATGGTCCCAACATCCCTAACAGGGCCGCTCAGAGTCAGGCTGGATTAAACCTGGAAGGATTCAGGAAAGGAGGAGACGGTGGTCAGTTTGAGCCAGACAAGAGCACAATGCACTCTAACCTTAGCAGCGTGGGACAGTCCCCCCAGCGCTTTGAGGGGAAAGCTAAACCGCAGGCTCCTCCTCAGAGAGAAGGGGACAGGAAGGCAGGGTTTCAGCCTGACACTTACCTTGATTTCCTGGGAAGAGTGTACAGTTCGCAAAGGCACACGGGTGGGAACTTTGGCATGAACGCCTCGGGGAAGAAACAGCCATCCGCTTTGTTCCCGTGCATGTATGCGGTGGGCGACCCCAGACAGAACCCCTACCAGCTGCAGCTCGGCATCGGAGGCTTTCCCTCCCGGTCCGTCTTCCCGTACGGCAGCCCGGTCACATTCATGGATCTGTGCAACCTGCTGCCCGACGGCGAGTTCCCGCCCTTCAACCCCTACTTCCATGACATAAGCGGCGACGGCCCATTCCTGGGCATGGCGGCCGGTCTGAGGTCCCCGCGGCTTGTGAAGAACCGCTGTGCCCCCACCAGCCAGCTCCACTACCAGCTGGAGGAGTGCTACGAGCAGTGGAGGGTCCTGGAGAAGGAGAGGAAAAAGGTAACCCTGCAGACAGCTGTGGGCACATAAATACCTAGGAGGTGATTTTGACACATGGGATCACACTTGGGATCCTGCGTTGTAATTACTCAGCATATTCATTTTAAAGGCAGTTTCCGTGCATTTTTGTATTGCTGTTTGTATCATTTGGTAGAAACACTCAATTAATTAAACAAGATTGAGGCGGCGACAAAGTGTTTATCAATTTTTCTGTCATGTATAGATTGTGGAAAGATTCAATGAGAACATGAAATATTTGAGTGAAGTTGTCTCACTGTGTTCTGTAACAGGTTGAGGCCATCCTTGCCAGGTATTATCCTGGGAAAAGAGTTTCAGCTGTGAGCAGCAGTGCCCTCCCAAAGGTCCCACCAAATCCTTCTCGAGTTGACCGCCTTATCGTGGACCAGTTGCGGGAACAAGCCAGGGTGAGGGTTTCCAACTTTTCTGCTTTTACTTAATCTTTCCTATTTACACTTGCAGCTAGGACAGATCTGTTGGTGAGTTTACAGGGCTTCAAACTCATTGCTTTTGCACTCAAACGCATGAATTATGTAGATTCAAGGATTTTTCTTTTATTTGGCAGGGGTGGGGTGGGGGTTAGCTACCTTCTGATTTGTCCTTTGAAGAAACCACTGTTAAGTCAACCAGTGAGAGCCCAGAATTCCTCTGAATTTCAAAGCATCATTGTCTCCCGCCTCCTGATGAGGCATAACGATGCTGACAGCTTCTGGACATCAAACATAAAATCTTACCATACAACGTGATTGTAATGCACACTCATTTTGAGACTTATTTTATTTGCTGTTGCTACTACTTCAAATTCAACTGTTTAGCTGACAAACTTTTCCAATAATTATACTTTTATAATTATTTTTCAGCTGACACCCATATAGCTGCAAAATGGTTGTTTCTGTCATCATCTGTATACTTAAATGACAAGGGTCTAAAATGATCACCTGCCATTGGGTTGAATGCTGGACTGTAGTGGGTAAGAATGCCTGCTCAGCTACTCTGAGACTTTACCCCAGAAATACATAAACAAAAATCATTCTTTGTTTCAACCTGAAAATGTCTGCAGTCGTGATTTAGTGTTATTGACTAGTCTCCTGAAGTGATTGACAGCCAGTTGGGAGACTTGTGTTTGGTCTGGAGCACCAAAGCTTCTTTCTATCTCTCCATAGCATTTGCTTGCTCATATATTGCGCAGAGGGATTATAAGCCTCTCGCTAACCTGAAAATAGGTAATTACAAATTGGTAGTGATTACAAGAATATGAGTACACATATGTCGAATATCAATTATCATAGAGATTTACCAATTAGGCCTTAGCAACCATAACTAGCAAGTCAACCTCTGTTAGCATCGGTAATTAAGATATTGCAGAGGGTGAGTCAAGGGCAGTCAAGGGATCAGCCCCAGCATACCTCCACAAGATATTCAAACCCTACATGCCAGCCAGATCCCTCCGTTCTGCTACCTCAGGACGCCTAGCACCTCCCCCTCTTCGCACCTGCACTTCCAGAACACGTCTCCTGTCTGTTCTGGCCCCACGATGGTGGAATGACCTCCCTGTGGAGGTCAGAACAGCTGAGACACTGACCCATTTCAAACGACGACTGAAGACTCACCTCTTCAGGCTGCACCTCTCCCCATCCCTCCCTACCCCCCTGTAAATGACTGTAAGCTTAGGGTTGTAACTAGGCAGCTGTTTCGTAGGTGACTTAGGTGTATTAACTGTCTTAACTACTGCTTGTATTTTTTCCATAGATTGCGTTGTTGCCGTTCTCGTTGTGTTAGTGTTAATCAGTTTAACCTTCAGGGTCCAAGTTGAACTATGCAGTTGTTCCCTGCACTTGGACCGGTACATCTCTCTAGGGGTTTCGTCATACTTGTTCCTGGTTATGGTTATACACTTTGTTGTACGTCGCTCTGGATAAGAGCGTCTGCCAAATGCCTGTAATGTAAAATGTAATGGTGAATTTGGAGTTTCGTAATGTGTCATTGAAAATAACTATAAAATCACAAAGACAACAAAATAAAAGCAAGGAATGTGTCATGCGTTATTATTTGAAATTATAACATTAATTTATCTTACTTTTTATTTGTACTGTCTCTGCCACTCAGTTAGGCAACGCCAGACTTCAGTTGTCAGCCCGCTCACTAGCTGGCTATCGTATCAGTAACATTAGCTGTCAGATGTAGAGATCAGATCACCGACATGGAAAGGTTTTTAAACCAAAACGTGTCAACTCCATTAAGAAACCATGCCAGCAGTGGTTTGATTTTGGGGTTCACTTACACTGGGTCAGCGGTGCAGCTCCGACCGTAATTTGCAGCAAAGTTGTCGCAAGCGGCAGCATGAAGCCTCCTCGTCTCCTCGAAACGGAACGCTTTGCACTTGCAGACAGACCGCGAGCGGAACGGCTGCACATGAAGCAGTCAGGTTCAGTTTACTGTCGGAAAGTGCTCTCAAGCCTACCGAAGTGCTCCAGACTTTCTATGCTGTTGCATACCAGATTGGCATAGGGGAAACCCCCACACTATACGGGGAGGAACGGTTACTGCCAGGAGATGGATTTGATTGTTTGTGGGGATAAGGTCGCCGATCAGCTTTAAACGCATCGCACTGTCAGACAACACACCTGCCCGCAGGACTGCTGATATGACAGGTGATACAGACGAACAGCTGATAGAGACAGAACCGACTCATTTAATAAATTTGTATGGAAAGTAGATAAAAAATAATACATATGAAATACAGATAAACTGAACCTTGTGCATTCTTTATCAGATAAAAATGTTTGGGAACCACTGTTCTAGACCAAATCACATGACCACAGTCCCGTCCCCCCCCCACAACGATATAGGTTAGTTAGCCTATTGAGACTGTCCATTCTAATTGATAAATTTAATGTTAAAGCAAGTTTTAGACCTGAAGTGCATGTTGTTCAGTTCCCTCTCAGTTTTCCTCTGAGTGCATCAGAATTTTGAAATTGCATTGCACTGTTAAACTTGCTAAAGTTTTCTTCTGGGGGAGGACACACCGGATCCCCCTGCTACATTAGCTTTCCTAACCTGTCGCCTTCTTTAACCCTTCCAACATTGCAGCCCTGAGTATAACAAATAATCAATAAGCTCCAGTTCAAGTCAGTTTGGGTTATATATTCCTAGCTTCAGCATTTCACTTCAGAAACGTTTTCATAGTTTCATTACTCTGTAAGGATGTATGTAGATAATCGCCAGTTGTACTCACTAGATGTTAAAAAACATAATAATGATTGTCGCTATTTGTGTTTTAGGTTGTGAGCCTTTTGGGGAAGATGGAGCAACTGCGCAGTTTCCCCCTCCATGCTAATATTTTCTCTGCGCTGGACAGACACCTGGAAGCTGTTTACGTTACACAGACACGCCGCAACGAGGAGTTTGTGAACTCTTCAAACCGACAGAGACAAGGAGCACCATATTTTGGAGAGGACAGAGGTAATTTCATATTTTACTGCCATAAATTTTTCATTTCCTTATACAGTGGTCCTGAGTCAAACGTGCCTTAAAGGCATACTATGCAGGATTTTTACCCTGAAAAATAACCATGCAAAGGCTTATCTGGGAGGTGGGAGGTTGAGGCGAGGGGAAATTGGAAGACACAACAAATCTTTGAATGACTGAGAATAAGTAGACCTATAGAAATAATTGATTTTGAAATAGTGAAAGATTGTAAGACGTTGAAATGGTGATGTGTATATGTGTCTTTGGTACAGCACAGGAGCTTCTGACCAGTGTCGGTAGGTGTGATTTAGCGGGATCGTAGGGTCCTGGTCAGGCAGGGCATTGCGTGTGTCACCCTCGTGTGTTCCTGGGTGCCTGTCTGCATTGAGCGGCTCTTTTAACTGCAGACATCCTGCTGCTGGCCGTAGCGCTGCGGGACATGTGCGTGTCCACCAGGAAGTGCCGGACGGCGCTGTGGTGCGCGGTGCAGATGACGCTGCCGCAGACCGCCCCCGCCGCGCCCGAGGAGCTGGACGCGCCGAGGGGCTTCTGAAGGCCCGCGCTCCGTTCCGACGGGAACAAATAACAGCCAATTAAAGAACAAAGACAGATTCAGTGCCTTTCAAACAGTAACTGTGCCTCCGACAAGACAGTGCAGTCGCAGGGGACTGAGCGCGTTGCCCGCTCACCGAAATCCAAATATCAAAAGCTGATTTCAAAAGTCAATATCTTGAAATCAGAAATTCTATTAAAAAATTGCTATGTCCATAAATATGAGTATGGTTTGCTCAGAGACCTTTTGCCTGCGAGTTGAAGATCACTGGAGGTGGTATGCAGTCTTATACTTATCAGTATCATAATTAGTTACAGTCCTGAGAAGATAATGAGTTTCAGTTATCACATCAAACTTGAGTAAAACACCACTAAATGTCTTATAGGGAAGTACTCAATGTGTGTCTAATTTACCTTATTTACTAAGATTTTGTGACAGTGTAATTAGTGTTGCAGCTATGGAATCTTGAAATGGTCCCCTTCATGCATTATTTAAGTGATCTATTTATAATAATTCAGATGTATTAATCATTTAATGTTTTCAGTGGTTTTTACTTATTTATTAGAATGTAATTTACCATTCCGGTTTGAGTTTACTACCAGAAATAAAATTATTGCATATAATAGGTAGTATTTTTCTTAACTTGTGTTGTAACAATCAGATCATTTGTACGTGTTGCATGCTTCAGGTTTATTTGGAAATGTACTATATCTGATGTTATATTTATTTATTCTTAATTAGTAAAGAAATTGTACATGTAAGTGTAATTTGTTGGCTTACTGAAGAATGAATCTTGTTGAATTTTTAAATAAAATACACACTGAGCATATTTGGAAATTTGCCATAAAAATGTTAATCATATTGTTCTTTTTTGAAGTTTAAGGACGGAGGAACACAGTTAAAGAACGAAAAAAACAATGACGAGGTTGACTTGTTTAATCGAGCATGAAGTGTAACTTAGAACATCCTGTGTAACACAAAGGGGGTGGTGTTTATACTCCCTGGACCTGTAAGGTTGCTGTCTGTTTTCTGACATTTCCATTCTGTTCTGTTCATGTAACCACCTATGTAAGAAATAAAACCTTTAGTGATTGAAATACATTTTTTATTTGCCAATTACATTACAACGGTGTGACATTTAAAACACTGGAATCTACTCTTTGTTCTCAGTTTTAATTATCTGTTATATCTGCTAAAAATGCTAAGGGGCGCAATATTCCTGCTAATATGGCTCTATAATATTAATAATATTAATAATTTGAAATGCAGTCAGACAGCAAGCCCACTCCAGACTCAACTGTGTAGTGAAGTAATATTAATACCAGAACATTTTTACCATTGCCAGTCAACATCAAAACGAGCATGTGCTAGTTGATATGTATGTGGAATCATTTTCTCCTAGTTGATCGGGTACTTCTTGCTGTTAGATGTTGCCTAAAAATGTTGGAGCCTAGCTGGCTATTTTACTCTGGGAACTAATTCAAAGAAAGCCCGTCAATCATTTGGAGGAAATCCATCAGTCTGTCAGGGTGGTGGGTAAATGGAAACCAGCCTAGGGTGCCCCATACTGAAAACCCCAGGCCAAGAGGGGCTAGGGGGCCACAAAATCACACAAAGTGGCTCAAGGCTCAGAGCAGCCCGCCATAGGTCGTCTGACCCAATTCTGCAGCTGAGTCTGCAAAACAGAAACCCACGAAGGGCACCATCGCCTCCAAGAAGAGAAACGAGCAACAGCATTTCAATAACCCCCATCTGCCAACCTGCCTCCTGGCCCTTTTCCGGCAGATTGAAAACCATAAGGTGCATTGCTGCCACCTACTGTTGGTTGTAAAAATCTTTATTGAGAGGTCAGCCTTAATTTAGAGAAGGGGAGCATAATATCAAGAGGAGGAAAGGTGAAAAGGTGCAGCTTTTTAAAAATTTTGTAGCCTTTAGAAAGGTTATAACCATGGATGGACATAGCATTTAAAATCTTTAAGTGAATGAATGAATATTAATATTCAGTTCAGAGGGGCGAGATGATGCATCTAGGCCTCTACTGCATCATGGCGTGGGCTTAAGCCAGGAGAGGGACAGGGCTGCAGTGGTCTGTGAGCTCAGGAGAGGGACAGGGCTGGAGCGGTCTGTAAACTCAGGAGAGGGACAGGGCTGGAGCGGTCTGTAATGTCAGGAGAGGGACAGGGCTGGAGCGGTCTGTGAGCTCAGGGCAGTTGGAAGGGGCAGAAGCCTCAGGGAAGAGGACAGAGGCTTAGGTTAGGCACTATATAATTATGAGTTTTGTGGACTTGGAAGGACTATTATCATTTTTAATATACACATGTTTTAAGAACCAGTTTTAACTATAATGCATTATATAATTATGAGGATGTTTATAGACATTAATTAGTTCTTATGGGCTCAGACGTGTGATCACAACAAGCAAAATAAGTTAAAGTAAATCCATGATGAATTCCTGATTTCTTCAGTTTGAAGATACTTCATGGAGACTTCACCAAAGGACTCTCACAGATTGACTCCTCACTTAAGGTTTAGTAAAATGGTACATGTTCTTGTTCATGTGCTTTTATTGACTTACAAATCTTAAATGGTTTTTTGATAACACATAATATTACACAATTACCATTTTAAATACAAATATCGGAAAATGGCCAACTGGCCTGCCATCCATTTTATGAGATTTTATACAAACATGTAGCACTAGGTGGCAGTATATAACACTGATTCACTCCTCTGTCTCTGGGCCCCTATGGTATTCCTTTTTGGAAACAGGCACAACAAATCACTTGGTTTCTTTCAGATTAATTACTTGGTTTCTCTCAGATTAACCACTTGGTTTCTCTCAGATTAATCATTTGGTTTCTACCAGAAATATTTCATGATGAGATGAAAGTATAGTGTTCGAACCCATAAAATATTTTCTCCCAAGAAATCAAGAGAAATGTGTGGACAAGACAACAATATTCAGCCATAATCAAGCGATCACAGAAAGCACAGGAGTAGCTCCCTCTGTCGCAGTCCTGCATAACCATTACGCATGAATGCCCCAGTACAGCTTGGGCTCTCCATGCTCTGCTCTGTTTAGCTCACCTTGCTGTTATTTTTGTGGCACATGTTCTGTAAATGGTAGCAGTAAAAATACACTATGGAGGGGGGCTGCTGGGGGGCTCATTCTGCAAAGGCTCTGTGCCAATGTGTGGATCCGAAGGCTCTCTGCCAGTGTGTGCCAATGTGTGGATCCGAAGGCTCTGTGCCAGTGTGTGGATCCAAAAGCACTGTGCCAACGTGTGGACACGAAGGCTCTGTGCCAGTGTGTGCCAGTGTGTGGATCCGAAGGTTCTGTGCCAGTGTGCCAGTGTGTGGATTCGAAGGCTCTCTGCCAGTGTGTGCCAGTGTGTGGATCTGAAGGCCCTGTGCCAGTGGGGGGTCCAGGGGGTGGGGCGCATGCCAGTCTGCCCTCTCTACATTGACAGAAGATGCCGAAGTAAAGAGTGTAACTTGTGAATATATCTGGCCACTACAAGGAGAAGGGAAAACATATTTAAACACAAAATAAAATATTGCACAAATAAAAACAAAAAATAAAAGAAAAAAACATTAAATCTGTGGACAGGGTGATGTGACTTGAATGCCCTCTTACTGATTGGAGGGTCTACACCAATATCAATGTTGTGGTTTTGACATTTTTATGGGTCAAGTTTGTAATGAATTCTCTGGTTCTGCTGGGTTGAAGCTTAAATTTCAGGTCCAGAATCAGAATTCTGTTCTAGCCCAGGGTAATGCCTACTAGATGCCAAAATGAATTACGGGAGGCTGCAGTATTCTCTAGCTGTGGGAACTAGAATACAGCTCCTCTCCTTCGAAGGTGACTCTTGTTACGTCCCCAAGATGGTCTAGGGGTACAGGGGTGTAATAAAGGGAATGACTATTATTGATTAAACTTAATTAGCAGGGAAAACAGAATACCGGTATCATAAAGTCCTTAATTTATTTACAAAAATTATTTTTGTATACAAAGAACACAAAAACAGGAGGGGAAACACTGGGCGGTACCAAACAAAAGAAAATGAACAAAAACAAAATAAACTAACGATTCTAGGAATGAAAGAAATTAACTCAATGAAACCTGAAAATCTTCCGAAACTAACTGCACCGACTATGCTAAATTAAACAAAAAAACATACAAGGGTGGTACACGCCCCTATATATATACATATATATATATATATGTATATATATACAAATGAAACAATTGTAACCCAACGATAAGAGGCGCCACCGGGGAGGGGTGACGGGTGCAATAATTTAACACAAACACAAGAACGGATATGGTTGTCTTGGTCAACGTAACCGGGTCTTTTATTTTGAAAACAGGTAAAACAAGCAAAATGATACAAACAAGACGCTAGCTCCAAGTGAGCCTAACTATACGGGTCTTTTGGCCCTGTCTAAAGTCGGGCAGCTAAGCTGCTTACTGACAAGACAAACTGTAGACAAAAGAGTGGTCAAAAACAAGCACAGTTCGGTACACGGTTCAGTTCCTCACACAGAAAATGGGTCAAGAAGGTAATCGGGCACTCAGACAGAAAAAAGGTCATTCACAGGTTCCAACACAATATCCGCAACACTCACACAGTCTTTCCACAAAGAAACTCCAAACTCTCCCTCCTCTACAGCTGTGTGGGCTCCTACTTATACTGAGCTTGATTAGGTAGAATGCTTCTCAGGTGGGTTTAACAAGGGGGCGGAGCTGGAAATTGGAAGGGGGTGGAGCCACCGGAATGGAAAATACCATTCTTCCACTACAGCTCCCCTCATGGCATTACACTAATAACAGTGACAATAATAAAAAAGAAACACCTACCTAACTCCCACTCCTAACCCAACAACCAAACCAGCGACGCAAACCCGAACTCTAAGTCTATTCAGAAAAAAATATGGTCAATACACAGAAAGTCAACACAGCACGGAGTCACATACAAAGGTAACCGAAAAGTCGAATCCAAGTCACCCCCGGGTAACTAACAATACGGTCTTTTATAGGTGTGGGTCGGGTCCACATTCGCCGCCAGGCAGGTCCGCAGGAGAGGACTGGGGGAAAAACACCGCTCACTTCCTCTGCCTCACCAATTGCAGAGTGACCTGTAGCACAGACTTGAGAGAAGAATGAGACAGAGAGAGAATGAGACAGAGAGAGAATGAAAACCTGGCACGTAACACTCTTGTCCCTGGAACCCAAGTCCAGACTCAACTGAATGGCGGATAGAAGCTAAGTCCAGACTCAACTGAATGACAGATAGAAGCCCAAGTAGAGGGCCCTGGCCTGTCCTGTAATGTAATGCTGTAATGCTATAATGTAATGCTGTAATGCTGCTCAGTCCCAGAAAGAGGGGTTCTGGCCCGTCCTGTAAGGTAATGCTGTAATGCTGCTCAGTCCGAGGCAGAGGGGCCTGGCCCGTCCTGTAATGTAATGTTGTAATGCTGTAATGTAATTCTGTAGTGTAATTCTGTAATGCTGTAGTGTAACGCTGTAATGCAGTAAAACTGTAATGTAGTGCTGTAATGTAATGTTGTAATGTTGTGGTGTAATGCTGTAATGTAATGTTGTAATGCTATAATGTAATGCTGTAATGCTGTAATGTAAGGCTGTAAAGTAATGCTGTAATATAATGTAATGCTCTAATGTAATGTTGTAATGCTGTGGTTTAATGCTGTAATGTAAGGCTGTAAAGTAATGCTGTAATGCTCTAATGCTATAATGTAATGCTGTAATGTAATCAGTGTGTAAAATTAACACCTGCCACCTGCCAAATGCGGGTGATTTTGCGGAGTGGCTGGTAAATTCGTGAGACTCACAAGCCACAGTGGCGGATGCTCAAACTTTGTCTGTACTGTGTTATCGTGTTATTTACATGCCAGTATCCTGGCAACCCATCTTGCGTCACAGCCCTGAGAAGTGGCGACATGGTCAGGTGTTCGAGCTGTCTAGCAAAAAGTATAGCTCCCATTGTCGTATTTAGCCTTTTAGCGGCGATTGGTGAGCTGAAAACTTTCCTTTAAACTAATCATTGATCTCAAACTGTTTTAATTAATTTTTGGTGATTAACAAGCATGCAAACGATCTGACTAATCAATTGGAAAGTGACACACAGCTTCTTCGCATTGTGTTAGGGAGATTAAATGATAAATGCGATTTAGAAAAATCTGTTTTAATCACTAAGCAGTGGCGGAAATTTATGCATAGATTGTAAACAATCTTGAAGTGCAGGTTTTGTTTTTGCTGGTTATTTTGTAAGCTAACACGGTAGATAACAGGCTGGTGTATCTTGTTTGTTAAGTGTAGACTACTTGGTGATTAAAATGGATTTTTAACGGATAGATTGAATTTATGATTTAATCCCCCTAACACGGTATGAAGACGCTGTGTGTTAGGCTACTTGCCATTTGATTAGTCCGATCGTTGGCACACTTGATAATAAAGGAAAATTAATGAAAACAGGTTGAGATCAATAATTAGTTTAAAGGAAAGATTTGTGCCCCACATATTTTCAGCTTAGTTGCCACTGCTTTAATATTGATTTTTAAAAAGTGGCTGGTAAAAAAAGGTGAGTGGCTGGTAGAAGTTGAGAATCTATCAGACACAGTGGCTAGTGCATAAAAAAGTTAATTTTACACCCTGAATGTAAGGCTGTAAAGTAATGCTGTGATGCTCTAATGCTATAATGTAATGCTGTAATGCTATAATGTAATGCTGTAATTCTGCTCCCCGCAGGGCTCAGTTGCTGCAGATCTGTGGCTTTTTTTATCAAGGGTTCAAGGGCTATCTTTATTGTCCCACTAGGGGAAATTTGTTGTGCAGCCAGGGTTCACATAAAGACAGAATACAAAAGGACAACATCACGACAACATCAACACAGGAGGGAGCAGAATGATGTAAAAAGTGACTGAAGCCAGGAGGCAATCAGAGGGACAGCATACACAAGCCCCCCCCCCCACACACACACACACCCTAAATCTCTGACTGCAACCTTAGAAGACCCAGCTGTCTCGAGCTCTGTACTGCCCTGCCTCACCAAGAACCCAGAGACCTGGGAACAAAATATCAATGCAGCACTAAAATAATAACAAAAAGGTTGAGGTATTTTTCCACAGAGACAGGTCATATTAGACAATGATTGCTTGTTTGCCAGCAGTGTCTTTGCCATACATGCTCAGACAAAACTAACTATCCAACACAAAACTATCCCCCAAAAAAAGCAAGTTGAGGTAAGGTAAAACAAGAAAAAAGCACACTGGTGTATGTAGGTTCAACTATACCCTTGCATAAAATTTCATGTTTTAGTTTCCAACACGATTAACACTATTGGAAACACAGCTCATTAATGGCAAAATGTCCATTGAGCGTTACAGACATTTTGATTTTAGGAATTACATAATTAGAATTCCTTAATTGGCTGAACTGAAAGGGATGCAGGGCCTCTCCGGGGAATGTGGGCTGTGATGTCTTAACTACAATCAAAAGTGTAAATAGAAAGACTATTAAAATGGATTCTGGAAGTCTATTTCTTTTGCGGGGATGAGTGGGAGCTAATTAGACAGAACATTATAGACTATATGTCAGTCTAATGGGTCTGCAGGAATTGAGGCCTGAGCAATTATAAAAAGCCAATATGTTAGCTGAGTCACATTAGGCCCGTGTCCTTCTATATCAGTTTTTCAGCCAAAGACCTTCATGCATGCCACTTTGCAAGACTGCCAAAGACCTTCATGCATGCCACTTTGCAAGACTGTTCCCTCATTTGAAGTGTTTGCTTTGCCCTTACATTTCTGACATTGAAAAGCAGAGAGGAGTGAATTTGGGGACTGAATGAAGAAATTCTCATTCTTGCACAGTTTTGCCATTACTGATTGAACTGTGGAGGAGCTCTGTAGGGACTGTACAGGGTCTCATTCCTGTAGGAGAGCACTCCTGCTGGACTGTGATCTGTCCTGTAGGATTTCCTAAAATCCTGCATGTTTCCTCTCGGTCCTCTGGGATCTAAATCTGAAAGTTTTTCGGATTCCTGCAGGATGGGTATATCCCTGCAGATTCACTCAAACTCCTGAAAGATCTAAACCTGACTGAGTGTGTTATTACTGCGGGACACAAACCTGGTTCAGGGGTTGTGAGCTCCGCACATGAGCTCCCCTACCTTTAGGCTTGTAGGTGTACCACCTACACTTCTCATTCCGACACTTTATTAAAATCATAAATGCTGTAGGTTTTCCTGCAAAAGTTCAGCAGGATTCCTGTAGGAATATTTTTGTTTTGTTTGGTCAATCGTTACTGATTGTAAATAATAATAATAATAATAATAATAGATTATTACTGGTAAACTGTTTAAAAAATCATAGAATAATAATATCCAAAGAAATTGATGTTTTATCATTATGTGGGTGTTAGATAGTATTTAAATAAAAACAGGAAGGATCTTGACCTCGTGTTCCTTCATCCAGTGTTTTAAAGTGCACAATACTTTTCTTCATATGCAAGTATCTGGTTTCTCAAGAAAGTATTTTAGATACTTTAGATGCAAAGCATTCACTTTAGCCAATGTACCTAGAAGTATTCCTAAGCAAACTTCTTGTTATATTCAAAAACAAATGTTTAAGTACACATGCAGTTTGACCCAGATATGGTGGCTAAGATGGTAGTGGCCAAGCAATCAGCCAGCACCCCCGCCCCCCCCTCCCCAGACTCCCTATCCTGGATATGCACGCTGGACCCCCTTCTCAGTCCATCTCAGCTCTGTGGCTCAGAGCTTGGTATTCCGGGTCACGGATCTCATTTCAGGGATGATACTTCAAGCAGGACATGGATTTGGAGATTAAATTGAAGATCTATGTTGATGTTGGGGATTGGGGAAGGGGGGGGTGTTGAGTGACCATAATACTGTTGATTTCAGGGTGGGGGTGGGCAATACATTTCCTGGCAATTTGAAATAGAAAATTTGTCAATATGTGTATCCTGATGAAAATAACCTGCAGTCTGGGCATGATGTAGGCTTTCAATATGAAGGACAGAGGAGCACAAACTTGCTTGGATGGTTATGGATCCATCTGGACAGCATGGTGTATGTTTTTGTGTGTTTGTGTGTGTGTGTATACGTGTGTGTGTGTGTGTGTGTATGTGTATGTATGCTATACTGTATATGTAATTGTATCCTGTGGTACAGTAGTTATAATTGTATCACTCATACATTTTCACCAAGCTCAATCAGTAAATTTAGTTGGTCTTCGGTGGATCATCTGTCACGTAGGGCCCCATGTATATGCGTCATATCTTTCCCATTGAAAGTAATACTCCTCCATCCTAGTAAGTAGACGGAATGACAGGCTTTCTAGTGCAGAAAGTCTGTCTTGATGAATATGCTGCACCAACACTGCAAGTGCTGATGTGACTTTCCAATTCCTCCAACCTCACCATTACCTTCCTCCAACCTCACCATTAACTTTCTCCTACATAATCATTACCTTCCTCCAACCTCACCATTAACTTCCTCCAACTTCACCATTAACTTCCTCCTACCTCATCATTACCTTCCTCCTACCTCACCATTACCTTCCTCCTACCTCACCATTAACTTCCTCCTACCTCACCATTAACTTCCTCCAAACTCACCATTAACTTCCTTCTCCCTCACCATTAACTTCCTCCAACCTCACAATTAACTTCCTCCTACCTCATCATTAGCTTCCTCCTACCTCATCATTACCTTCCTCCTACCTCACCATTACCTTCCTCCTACATTAACGTCCTCATACCTCCTCATTAACTTCCTCCTACCTCGCCATTACCTTCCTCCTACTTCATCATTAACGTCCTACCTCACCATTAACTTCCTCCTACCTCATCATTACCTTTCTCCTACCTCATAATCACCTTCCTCCTATCTCATGTCACAAATGTTGCATCATATCCTTCCTACATTCATAATGATGGGTAATCCTGCTAGGTGTAGAGGGTAATCCTGCTATGTGTAGTAGGTAGTCCTAGGTGTAATGGGCTGGCAGTCACATTCAGAATGATGGCTAAGGGTAATCCTGCTAGGTGTAGAGGGTAATCCTACTAGGTGTAGTGGGTTGGCAGTCACATTCAGAATTATGGCTAAGGGTAATCCTGCTAGGTATAGTGGGTAATCCTGCTAGGTGTAGAGGGTAATCCTACTAGGTGTAGTGGGTAATCCTGTTAGGTGTACTGGGCTGGCAGTCACATTCAAAATGATGGCTAAGGGTAATCCTGCTAGGTATAGTGGGTAATCCTGCTAGGTGTAGAGGGTAATCCTACTAGGTGTAGTGGGTAATCCTGCTAGGTGTAGTGGGTTGGCAGTCACATTCGTAATGATGGCTAAGGGTAATCCTGCTAGGTATAGTGGGTAATCCTACTAGGTGTAGTGGGTAATCCTGCTAGGTGTAGTGGGCTGGCAGTCACATTCAGAATGATGGCTAAGGGAAATCCTGCTAGGTGTAGTGGGCTGGCAGTCACATTCAGAATGATGGCTAAGGATAATCCTGCTAGGTGTAGAGGGTAATCCTACTAGGTGTAGTGGGTAATCCTGCTAGGTGTAGTGGGTTGGCAGTCACATTCAGAATGATGGCTAAGGATAATCCTGCTAGGTGTAAAGGGTAATCCTACTAGGTGTAGTGGGTAATCCTGCTAGGTGTACTGGGCTGGCAGTCACATTCAGAATGATGGCTAAGGGTAATCCTGCTAGGTGTCCTGGGCTGGCAGTCACATTCAGAATGATGGCTAAGGGTAATCCTGCTAGGTGTAGTGGGTTGGCAGTCACATTCAGAATGATGGCTAAGGGTAATCCTGCTAGGTGTAGAGGGTAGTCCTGCTAGGTGCAGTGGGCTGGCAGTCACATTCAAAATGATGGCTAAGGGTAATCCTGCTAGGTATAGTGGGTAATCCTGCTAGGTGTAGTGGGTAATCCTACTAGGTGTAGTGGGTAATCCTGCTAGGTGTAGTGGGCTGGCAGTCACATTCAGAATGATGGCTAAGGGTAATCCTGCTAGGTGTAGAGGGTAATCCTACTAGGTGTAGTGGGTTGGCAGTCACATTCAGAATGATGGCTAAGGGCAATCCTGCTAGGTGTAGTGGGTTGGCAGTCACATTCAGAATGATGGCTAAGGGTAATCCTGCTAGGTGTAGTGGGTTTGCAGTCACATTCAGAATTTTATAGGAAATGTTGCTTTAATCGAAGGGCAATGGGGTAATGTGATTTTGTTCATATGTTATGTGTTGTCAGTGCTTGTTTGGCAAAATGTCCCATTCTACTGCTGTCTTCCAGAAGTTAAGAATTTTCTGAGATTAAAGGATTTTTGCAGTGCGAGGGGTGTCACAGCATCATTCACAATGGCTTTGCTTGGACACCTTGGTTGAGGCATTCATACAGACCACATCACAGTAATTTCCTGGGAGAAATTTTTCTCTCTAATTGTTTCAGGGGGAAAAAACACAAAAGGTTGGGTTGTATGGTGGTTAACGTAAAAAGGAATGTTAACTGAGACATTATGTCCCAGATGACTCATGTGCAGAATATCTGTGGTAAACATTCCACCCACAGATTCTCTGTTCCTCCTCATTCCGATCATCCAAAACCCTGTGACTGGTTTAAGCCCCCAGGCTGTGGTCATTTGGCCAGTACCATAAAGAGTCATCTCCTCATGTGTCATGTCGCTCCATATTAATGCCAAGACTGTGCCACCATGGAATTGTTTCATCTGAGTGGAATGACCTTTGCCAGTGGCTCTCTTTGAAAAGCCAGGTTGTGTCATGGAAGGGCAGGACAAGGTTGGGTTATATAAAACTGTTGTGGTTCCCCCACAGGGCATCTCCCGATCAAGCCTCCTCAAGACAGGATATTGGTTAAAAGCCACAGGCAAAGCTTCACTCTGAACATGATAACTGGGGAGTGCTTTGAACGCTGAGCTTTGGACAGTTAGCTGATAGTCTGAAACCAAAAGTCAGAATAGCGTACCCCCCAATGGAGTGTTACATCTCCACCCAGAGTACCTTAACAATTTATAAAGGAAAAATAACTAAGCAAAATAACAAACTTCTGGGGTCGTAACACTAGTGAATTAACATTTAGTATGTTCACCAACAAGCATGTCCGTACGGTACGCAAGAGCCAAGATTTTACCTATTTGAGAGAAATATACTACTCCTATATCAGTTGTTATGCTCGGAAGGGAATTGGGGTAAGTACAGACACAGCTGTGATTCATTGTAGTCACATCAGCTGCAGCCCATGACCTAATTATGGGCTCTATGGCTTCCAGGCCCAGCAGGACAGCTCTTTGGATGGCAGTGGAGCTGTGCCATGCCTTGAGCTGTGCCATGCAATGAGCTGTGCTGTGCTGTGCTGTGCTGTGCCATGCCTTGAGCTGTGCCATGCACTGAGCTGTGCTGTGCTGTGCCATGCCTTGAGGTGTGCCACGCACTGAGCTGTGCTGTGCTGTGCCATGCCTTGAGCTGTGCCATGCACTGAGCTGTGCTGTGCTGTGCTTTGCTGTGCTGTGCCATGCCTTGTGCTATGCTGTGCTGTGCCATGCCTTGAGCTGTGCCATGCACTGAGCTGTGCTGTGCTGTGCCATGCCTTGAGCTGTGCCACGCACTGAGCTGTGCTGTGCCATGCCTTGAGCTGTGCCATGCACTGAGCTGTGCTGTGCTGTGCCATGCCTTGAGCTGTGCCATGCATTGAGCTGTGGCGTGCACTGAGCTGTGCCATGAATTGAGCTGTGCTATGCATTGAGCTGTGCTATGCATTGAGCTGTGATATGCATTGATCTGTGCCATGCATTGATCTGTGATATGCATTGTGCTGTGCCATGCCTTGAGCTGTGCCATGCATTGAGCTGTGATATGCATTGAGCTGTGCTATGCACTGAGCTGTGATATGCATTGAGCTGTGCCATGCATTGATCTGTGATATGCATTGTGCTGTGCCATGCCTTGAGCTGTGCCATGCACTGAGCTGTGATATGCATTGAGCTGTGCCATGCACTGAGCTGTGCCATGCCTTGAACTGTGCTATGCACTGAGCTGTGCTGTGCATTGAGCTGTGCCATGTTTTTATGTGTGGCTTTTTTTATGCCCTTTTCCTTTGAGGGGCTTGGTTGCCAGATTGGCCTTTTTTGTGTTTCCTTAACGATCTGTATTGTTTTGGTGTATTGGGGCCATGAAAGGCGGTAAGCCGCCACTTCTTTTCTGTTTGTCCTGTCTGTTCACCACATGAGCAGTGGCTACCCCCAGGCCTGCCTCACACATTGTAAACGAGTACTCACACACTGCCTGTAAAACTGAAGCAGTCGTGCATCTAGACCACCAAACTTTTGCATGGAAATAATTTTGTTGGCACCTGGACCGACACAGTATTTGCAAGAGACAGATGACGAGCAGCCCATAGCTTCGCTGAGGACTCTGGGGTAACCTGCTGCTGTGTGAGCCGCGCCAATACAGAAGGAGTGTCGTTGCGTTGCTCAGGAGAAAGACTGATTTATTCCAGCTTTAAATCACTATATCAGAATTCCAGTGGGTCAACATTTTACATACACTAAGTTGACTGTCTCTTTAAACAGTCTGGAAGATTCCAGAAATTGATGTAATGACTTTTTAGAAGCTTCTGATTGGCCAATTGTCATAATTAGGAGTTAATTGGGGGTTAATTGTCACCTGTGGCTGTATTTAAATACAGCTCTTTTTGCCCTTAATAACATGGGAAAATCCAAGCAACTCAGCCAAGACTTCAGAAAAAAAATTGTGGACCTCCACAAGTCCGGTTACTCATTGTTTGAGTAATTTCCAAAAAACTGAAGGTACCACAAGCATCAACTGTATGCAAAAATAAAAATCTTGGGACCACACAGACACTGCATCGTTCAGGAAGGAGGCACAAATTAACTCCCAGGGCTGAACGAACTTTGGTCAGAAAGTTTCTGAACCCCAAGACAACAACAAAGGAACTGTTTAAGGAGTTGGAGGCATCAGGTACCAACGTATCTACATCACCATTAAGAGAATCCTACATCACCATAGCCATGAAAGGAAGGAAGAAGCCCCTACTCCAAGACTGGCATAAAAAAGCCAGAATTACATTACATTACATTACAGGCATTTAACAGACGCTCTTATCCAGAGCGACGTACAATAAGTGCATCAGTTCAAGGTGCAGAGGTGCAGAAAAACACACTAGAGTGAAGTAAAGATCATAGTGCCAGAAGTGACCACCTAGATCAGGACTCCAAACCTGTACGGCAACCTGTTCAGCAAATAAACAAAACAATCCTGCCAAGTACAAAACTAGCACTGAAATCACATTTGCCTAATCAGAATCAAACAACACAATCCTGCCGAATACAAAACTAACGAGATCGCATTAGCCTAACTAGGTACATAGAGCTAAACTAGAGGCTAGGGAGGGGTGGGGAGAGGTGCAGCCTGAAGAGATGAGTCTTTAGTCTGCGCTTGAAGGTAGTCAGATTCTCTGCTGTTCTGACCGCCACGGGACGGTCATTCCACCAGTGAGGGGCCAGGACAGACAGCAGACGCGAACGGGAAGTACAGACACGAAGAGGGGAAGGTGCCAAGCATCCAGAGGTGGCAGAACGGAGAGGTCTGGCTGGTGTGTAGGGTCTGATGATCCTCTGGATGTATCCTGGTGCTGACCCCTTAGCTGCCTGGTATGCAAGCACCAAAGTCTTAAATTTGATGCAAGCCATAACAGGCAGCCAGTGGAGGTCAGTGAGCAGGGGGGTGACATGGGAATGTCTGAGGAGGTTGTAGACCAGACGAGCTGCAGCATTCTGGATGAGCTGCAGGGGTCTGATGGCGGATGCTGGCAGACCAGCCAGCAGCGAGTTGCAGTAGTCCAGGCGGGACAGGACCATCACTTGAACCAGGAGCTGGGTTGCGTAGGTGGTGAGGAAGAGACGGATTCTCCGAATGTTGTACGGGAAGAACCTGCACGTTCGACTCACCGCCGCAATGTTCTGGGAGAGGGACAGTCTGTTGTCCATCACCACTCCGAATTAAGTTTGCAGGTGATCACCAGGACAAGGACCTAGCCTTTTTGAGGAGTGTTTTCTGGTCAGATGAAACAAATATTGAACTGTTTGGCCATAATGATCAGCACTATGTCTGGAGGAAAAAGGGTGAGGCTTTTAATCTGAAGAACACCATCCCAACTGTAAAGCATCATGTTGTGGGGACATTTTGCTGGAAAAGGGACTGTGCACTTCAGAAAATAAATGGCATCATGAGGAAGTAGGATTATCTAGAAATACTGGAGCAACACCACAAGACATCAGCTAGAAACTTAAAACTTGGTCGCAACTGGGTCTTCCAGGAGGACAATGATCAAATGCATACTTTCAAAGTTGTAACAAAATGGCTTCAAGACAACAAAGTGAAAGTATTCAAGTGGCCATCACAAAGCCCTGACCTGAATCCCATAGAAATTGTGTGGACTGAACTGAAAAAGTGTGCCCGAGCAAGGAGGCCTACATACCTGACTGAGTTACACAGTTTTGTCAGGAGGAATGGGCAAAAATTCTGGCAAAGTATTGTGAGAAGCTTGTGGAAGGCTACCCCAAGCATTTGATTCAAGTTAAGCAATTAAAAGGCAATGCCACCAAATACTAACAAAGTGTATGTAAACCTTTGACCCACTGAAAATCTTATACAGTACATAAAAGCTGAAATAAATCTGTCTCTAAACTATTATTTTGAAATGACCTCTTATGGAAATAAAGTAGATACTCCAATTGACTTAACACAGGAAATGTATGGTGGCATGAAATGTGTGGAGTTGTGAAAAATTCATAGATAGACTTACCTGATTGTGGGGGATGAGCGAGTTGTCTGAACTAGTGAGTGACACTGACCGTGAAACATGATATGATTAACATCAGTAGCCTAATACAAATATATATATATATCATGCCAAAAAGACCAAAGCCCTCTGGTGCTCAGGGAAGAAAAAGAAGAAGAAGAGAAAATGAGGAAAAATGTGATGAATGAATAGTTTATCTATTGCATAGTAGTTACCGTTGGAGTAGAGTGTTTATAGCTTTGGACGATAGCAACCATAGACATATATACATAGACGCTGCATTGACTACTTTGGCCCGTTGCTGCGATACGTCAACGTCGCCACCATATTGGCCTGACAACAAATACAAGTAAACGGGGGAGCTGTGGTTTTTCTGGATAAAAAGCACTATAACGTTTACATTTCTCAGCCGATTTCAATGAGTCGTTTTCATATTCATGGGTTTATGATCTACGTGGAGTACCAAAAAAAAGTTTGATCTCCAGTTAATTAGAATCTCAATAGTTAGGCTATAATCGCTGCTAGACGCTCAAGAGAGGAGTGTGTATCAACATTAGGTTTACATGAACTGAATTACTTACGTGGTGGAAAATAATTCATTGTTAATTTTAACCTGTCAAGCTGGCTAGAAAGTATTAAATGCATTATACCATTTAGACGCTGCTTCTAAAACGTTTTTCATTAGAACATGCTTGTTTTTTTCACTGCTTGCTAGCTAACTTGAGTAGGATTGTAAGCATCAAATAACCTTGATTGTAAGGCTAGCTTTGCTTGTTAGCTACCTACCAATGTTTTCTTGCAAGTCGTGTTTTGATTTTGAACGAATTAAACTGAACATAACCACAATAATTTTACAATTTAACAAAGCAAATGGTTAGCCTGAAACATTTAATATGTTATGTATTAAAATAATAAATCAAAGCACAAATTTAATGTTGCAAGAAAACATTGGTAGGTAGTTAACAAGCAAAGCTAGCCTTTTAAATGATAAATGATGCTTGCAATCCTACTCATGTTAAGCAAATAGCAAGAAATCAAGCTTGTTCTAATGAAAAACGTTTCAGGTAAAATTAATAATACATTCATTACTTTCTAGCCAGCTTGCCAGGTTAAAATTATTGTGGTTATGTTCAGTTTAATTCATTCAAAATCAAAACACGACTTTCAAGAAAACATTGGTAGGTAGCTAACAAGCAAAGCTAGCCTTACAATCAAGGTTATTTGATGCTTACAACCCTACTCAAGTTAGCTAGCAATGCATGTATTACTTTCTAGCCAGCTTGCCAGATTAAAATTAAATGTGGAAATTCCTTATGACAATGAATCATTTTCCACCATGTAAGTACTTCAGTTCATGTAAACCTAACGTTGATACACACTCCTCTCTTGAGCGTCTAGCAGCGTCTACCTAACTATCGAGATTCTAAGTAACTGGAGATAAAACTTTTTTTTGTACTCCCTGTACATCATAAACCCTTGAATATAAAAACGACTCATTGAAATCGGTTGAGAAATGTAAACGTTATAGTGCTTTTTAATCAGAAAAACCGCAGCTCCACCGTTTACTTGTATTTGTTTTCAGGCCAGTCTTGCCTGGTCCAATATGGCGGCAACGTTGACGTACAATCCAAAGGCCAATGCGGCGTCTATGTATATATGTCTATGATAGTAACGTTCATTAATTTAATAATTAGCTAGAGTTAACGACAGTTACTCCCACCTTAAATTCATTAGGGAAAGTTGGAAAGACTATTCAGGTGTTTGGGGAATAACCTACAACATAATTTTGATAAATACACTTTTTCTTTCAAGTGTGCTGCACAAACCAAAACTGTGGTTGGTAGTTCTATTTGGACTGTTGTTATGCAAAAACTCTGGTTGGTAGTTTTATTTGCACCGTTGTTAAGCAAAAAGCTCTGGTCGTTAATTCTATGAAACCAACGATTCTATCAAGAAAAAATAGTTCCTTCTTGTTTTATACCATACCATCAATAACAATTTTGGTCATTTTTTGTCATTACATTATTTAAGAAAAGTACATGAAACCATTACTCAATCAAATGAATCTCCCTTGCTCTGTCTTGCTTTTTAAAATGTTGCCGTCTCGCAGTGTAGACATGTAGTTTTTCCAAGACACTCCGGGTTTGAATGCCAGTTAGCTTTATGATAAGTTCGCCGTCACTTGTCACCTAGCAAATATTAAAATTCTGGGTTTTAGGTCAGAATGGTCTCACAGCATGCTTGAAATCCTGGCTAGCTAGCTAGCTAACTATTGAATTGCATTCAAAACAGTGGTTACTACAAACGGAATCGTTCACAAAAATACAGAAGAAAATGCGTCCCGTAGCCATGAGTTAAATACGGAACGCCTATTCTACTGTCCAAATAAGAGACGATTCTGTATTTTGCGGGATGGTTGGCATCCCTAAATGAAGCCAGTAACTAGAATTGTGATTCAACGTTGCCATCTATTGGGAAATTGGACATTGAAAAGGGGAGGGGACATAACAACAATTCAAAATCGAAAGAATAATGTTGCTGTTTTAACTGCTTTAGAATGCTGGATTTTCTAACGCATTGATTTTAGAACTGTTAAAAGGCCAAGGTGTCCCTTCAGTGAGAAATAATGCCCACCCTTGGACCAATCAGAATCGAGTATTCAGCAAAGCCGTTGTATAAGTCTAGTTAGCCAACGTTAGTCCTGCTTGTTATAGTCAATTAAAATGCTTTTCCTTTTCCATCCCCTTTTGTAATTAATAGTTGGAAACCTTTGCATTTTCATTATTGATTAGTCTTATATGTATATGTGGAATTGGCTGCAATGCAAGAGGCACCAGCTAAAATCTTGCCTAGGGCACCAAATTGGTCAGGGCTGGCTCTGCACATATGCCTCCTAGGTTTGGGCTGGAGCCTACTGCTAACACCTCCCCCCACCTACAAACGCTGCCATGGAGGCTCCCTCAAACAGCAGTCCCAGAGGCAGAGGCTGGAGCAGAGCAGCACTTTGCCTCTGAAAATTAGCCGGAGTGTGTGGAGACTGGCATAGGAGCCTGGCATAGGCATTGTGTGTAGCCTGGCAAAGGAGCCTGGCATTGGCAGCGTGTGTAGCCTGGCATAGGCAGTGTGTGTAGGTGAGGAGCCTGGCATAGGCAGTGTGTGTAGGTGAGGAGGCTGGCATAGGCAGTGTGTGTAGGTGAGGAGCTTGGCTTAGGCAGCGTGTGTAGGCTGGCATAGGCAGTGTGTGTAGGTGAGGACGCTGGCATAGGCAGTGTGTGTAGGTGAAGAGCCTGGCATAGGCAGTGTGTGTAGGTGAGGACCCTGGCATAGGCAGTGTGTGAAGGTGAAGAGCCTGGCATAGGCAGTGTGTGTAGGTGAGGAGCCTGGCATAGGCAGCGTGTTTAGGTGAAGAGCCTGGCATAGGCAGTGTGTGTAGGTGAGGAGCCTGGCATAGGCAGCGTGTGTAGGCTGGCATAGGCAGTGTGTGAAGGTGAGGAGGCTGGCATAGGCAGTGTGTGTAGGTGAGGAGGCTGGCATAGGAGACCGGCATAGACAGCTGGGTATTAAAATAAGCACTGCACAGCTGGGTGTTAGAGTATGTAAGCACTGCACAGCTGGGTGTTTAAGTGAGTACTGCACAGCTGGGTGTTAAAGTAGGTAAGCACTGCACAGCTGGGAGTTAAAGTAAGTAAGCACTGCACAGCTGGGTGTTAAAGTAAATAAGCACTGCACAGCTGGATGTTAAGGTATGTAAGCACTGCACAGCTGCGAGTTAAAGTAAGTAAGCACTGCACAGCTGGGAGTTTAAGTAAGCACTGCACAGCTGGATGTTAAAGTATGTAAGCACTGCACAGCTGGGAGTTTAAGTAAGCACTGCACAGCTGGGTGTTAAAGTAAGCACTGCACAGCCTGGAGTTAAAGTAAGCACTGCACAGCTGGGTGTTAAAGTAAGCACTGCACAGCTGGGTGTTAAAGTAAGCACTGCACAGCCTGGAGTTAAAGTAAGCACTGCACAGCTGGGTGTTAAAGTAAGCACTGCACAGCTGGGTGTTAAATTAAGCCCTGCACAGCTGTGAGTTAAAGTAAGCACTGCACAGGTGGGTGTTAAAGTAAGCACTGCACAGCTGGGTGATAAATTAAGCCCTGCACAGCTGTGAGTTAAAGTGAGTACTGCACAGCTGGGAGTTAAAGTAAGCACTGCACAGGTGGGTGTTTAAGTATGTGTGGTGTGGGGATGGCTGGTTTAAGCAGCCACACCTGTCCTGGGTCAAGCTAATTAGACCTGGCTAGTTGTCTAATTGGTTAGGAATTGGATAATTGGCCAGGCTGATTGGACCCAGGAACAGGGGTGGCTGCTCCTGTGCGTAGTGAGGCAATCAGTGTGCACAGGTTAAATCTGCCATCCCCACCCACACAAAGGAGCCTCGGTCATGACTGTTTTACATCTGCTCATTTGGCTGTACCATCTTGCCACCCTTGTAAATAAATCTGGACTGCTTGAACATCTTCTCCCTGTGTTTCTGTGCTGGAGGGCCCTGTGGAAAGCCACTTCGGTGGCCTGTGGCAGGCTTGTTTGCCACAGTATGTAAGTATGTAAGACTTCTTCAAGTCGTGATCATAGTCATAGTGGTTTTAAAATGACTTCATGAATGCCTGTGTTTTCATTGGTCTCACTGTTTACTCATGATTCTCAGACAACAAGGTGCTACAAGGTGACTTTGGAGAAGGAGCAAGGCCACTTCCCCTTTAAGTTGTCTCTGAGTCTTACAGATGGAGGCTCAGAGAATAGCTCTCTTACTGTACGTGCCAACAGCGTCCATCTGGCTGTGTTTACCGGAGCCTCACAGGAAGTGAATCTTCGTTCTGCTTGATTAAAACGTGCCATCGTTCTGCCCTTCATTCTTCTTTTTACATGTGACTGTATGAAAGAGACGAGGGGACAGCAAACCAAACTCATTTGTCTGCACCTGGACTGCTTGTGTGCATTACTCAGCTGCTCAAACAGACCACAAGCCATTCTCCTAAAATAACAAAACAAGGTTAACATGCTTCTTTGTACATGCAAGTCAGTCCTGGATAGGCCTTGCTGTATTTAATTAAATACTAGTAAATATTACACATTAAATATATACATATCAGAAGCACTGTACTTGCTAGATGTCAATAACAATGCAAATAATTGATGCATTTTATGCAACTCTTGACGTCCTTGCAGGTGTAATATACAGTTGAACAGTTTTTTTTTCATGAATCACATTCGTTATTTACACACCTACAGAAAAAAAAAAAAAAAACTGAATAGGCGTGAGTCTGAGTGTCACTGCCACAGAACTGGGTGGAAAAGTCTACTCAGAGATTGTTTAGGCTGAAGCAAAAAGGCCATCTCTGAAAGATCCATTTGTTTATCACACACTGTTATTAAAAGTGACTTCCATAGCCCACACGTTGTCTGTTCATACAGCTTTTATTTTATGAAGCAGTGTATGTTATATACTTAAGTTAATGAAGAGCTAAGGTCAAGAATAACAGTAGGGCATTCCCATGTGTATGAGTATACTTCAGTCCTTCACACATTCCTAAGAGACAGAGGTGCACACAGCTGCACGGGAGAGAGAGACTTCTGTTTATATGTGTGTTATCCATCTGGCTTATTGATGTGTGTGTGTGTGTGTGTGTGTGCGTGTGTTCTTTTGAAAAAACTATGTATGCGTCTCCCAACCTGGCGACAACTTTGTCCATCAGGTGCCTCAAAGAACTTGTTTGCATTATTATAATGCGACTCTAATCTATAATGCAATATTGAATACATCAAATGGACAAATGTGTGGGCAGAGATAGCAGGACACTTTGTAGGAGTAACAGCACTAACAGCTGCTGTCAATCCTGTTCACCATTGGCAGGTACTACCAGATAAAGGCAGTGAGGAATTGTGGGTGAAACAGGGAGTGAAATGAGCTTCTCATCAGGTGGACACAGAGCTCAATGAGGCAGTGAAATCCAGCCGCAAAACAAAGACTTTAATTAAAGATGTGTGAAAACCACACAAGGCTGCAGAGATCTGCAATTGCTTTGCTGCTGTTGATATCCCACAACGCCACAGCTTTTTTATCTGGAAACAACCTGGAAATTCAAAGTTGGGCTACCATCAGGTGGTAAAAATACAATGCTCTCAATAATACAATACAATAATCTCTTGTTAAACAAAGAAAGAGTATCTGAACCAAAGCAAACACAGGAACCACAAACCCAAGAGGCAGAGCACAGGAGCTGCACTTGGGAGAGTGAGTGGGTGCAATTTATTTTTATTTATTTAACCTTTATTTACCCAGGGTAGGTTCGCTGAGCACAGATGCTCTTTTGCAGCAACGCCCAATATCTCCCTAACTGTAATCGCTTCGTCATCTGGCTCGCCAAACAATCTGCGATGTGCTCCACGAAATTCAGCTTTAAATTTAGAAATGTAGATACCGTCACTGAGACAATTCTGAGATGGTATTAAAAAAAAATGTCATTATTATATTAGTTTTAATCTTTTTTAATTTAACTTTTCTCTTCTCCATGCCTGTGGAGACTCAGGGGTGGGTTGGCTGTGCTTGGGGAACTGCATTATTCCTGGGTTTAAAAACAAAAATAATGAATTTCATTTCTTCATGATTCATTTCAGGTTCCAATAAAAGGGCAAGTTTTGAATGTCAGTAGATTTGTGATGGAATTTATCCAAGGTACCCCTCCGATATTTGGTATCCGAAACTTTTCCTGCACTACAGAGCATGTCCTGTGTTGTCCTGTGAAATTAAATCATTTATCATTCTGCACTGCAGACCAGGGCCACATATGAAAATATTGGTTGAAGTTGCAGAGCAGTCACGCCAAATTTGTTGAAAATCACAGAAAACGGAAAAAAGCACTCCATGATTTCTTCCACTTTTTGAAATGAATATTTATTAGCGTTTATTTATTAAATCAATGAATAGGTCTCATGCACAGCAGTGAGAAATAATTGAAATAACATGTGCAACTGTAGCAGCAGTAATAATTGTTTGAAGTTTCAAAAAATCAATCAATAGGCAGTAGCCAGCAGCTAGAAACAAATAGCCTACACTAAAATAGATAGGCAGGTACATTTAATTTCTTAATTTGGTCCATCATGGAAAGAACAAGCTTGCTGTTTTGCCTTTAATTCCACAGAATGTTGTTAGAAATACAGCATGCTCAAATTACATTACCAAAATAAAAGATGGTTACCAAGTATCCATTTTTATTTCTTTAAAGTTTGGTTTTGTATAGAGAATGTTGTACATTGTTGTTTGGTCTATAATGGCGCACCTCTTGCCACTGAATGTTAGCGTAGTGCAGAAGGGAGGTCATTGTTGACAGGAGTCAAACATCTGATTGCATCAACTGACAAGGATGCATTCCGGAATCTGTATAGATTGCCACACATTCTTTCTCCCTGTATTTGGCAGTATTAGTGAAATGCACATGCCTACACAAATATTACTGTAGGCTACAGTATTGGTCGAGTTATCATTCAAAACTGCTGAAAAATTACAGAAAGCAGAGGAATCGTGGAAATGGAAAAAATGGTAAAAATCAATGAATCAGTGAAACCCGTAACTTCCGTGACAAACATCCAGTCTTAACTTTGAATAATCAATTATTTTGATCCACCCCAAGAAAAAACACTACACTTGTGTTTTTTCTTGGGGTGGATCAAAATAATTGATTATTCAAAGTTAAGACTGGATGTTTGTCACAGAAGTTACGCTTACTTTCTTTGCTACTCTTTCTCTGCTCAAGATGCTTGACCAATCATAAAAAATTCTGTTCAAAATAGCAATATAATAAAATAATTTAACTAGGTACAAAAACAAAAAACAAAAACATAGACATTACCTTGGTTTGTAAAGTGCCTGCTGCTTAATTTCTTCCTGAAAACAGTCCTGAGATTCAGTGCAGTAGCTTTCAAATATTGACAGAGGTGTATATTCAGTCCCTTTTGTAGACAGCCATACCAATGTCGCCATCTACACTCAAAAATACTCGCCATCTACACTCAAAAATACTCGCCATCTACACTCAAAAATACTCGCCATCTACACTAAAAAATACTCGTAAATATTGAACTTTGTTTTTTGTAATATGAAGTTCTGTTCTATGGTTCTTGGTATCCTTTTGAGAGTAGAGGGCGGCATTAGAGAGAAAATATTGTTATTATACCTTGAGCAACAAGAGAGTGCCCTGCTTATTTGGGCTGCTTCCTGGTGCTTCGCTGTCACTGTGGAAAACTGCCACCAAAACACTTGGAATTGACAGCTTTTGTTTACTAGTAATATGAAGTCATTTATCATTCTGAGAGAAGAAAAGTACTAGAATTTTGTCACACTATGAGTGGATACCCTGTATGCAGTTACATGCTGTATAGTACTTCATAACTGGGATATGATATATTTAAAGCTGTGTATTACACTGTAGCTCATCATTAACAATAATGACCAAAGTGCGAGGAGGTGGAAAAAATCTAAAAGAAAAATGGACCAAAAAACAGTAGTGGCAGGAGCTGATATTAACCTCCTGATCCACATACTCAGCACATAGCTGAGTATGTGGATAAAATGAAAAGGAAAAGATCAAGTTCAGTCAATGAGTTTAAAATAAAATCAGTAAGAAATGAAGGGCTATTCAGTTAGCTCATCACTAAGAAAAATAAGGCTGTCCTCAACTACAGCTTCAAAAAAGAGAAACTAATATACAGTAATATACAGTGCAGTCCATAAGTACTTGGACAGAGACCAAATTTTTGTTTTGGGTGTGAACTCCTGCACATTGAATTTTTTATCAGCTTTATTACATTACATGGCCAAAAGTATGTGGACACCTGACATCCAACATCTCATCCAAAATTATGGGCTTTAATATGGAGTTGGTCCACCCTTTGCTGGTG
The DNA here is from genome assembly GCF_018555375.3 of Anguilla rostrata. Lineage (NCBI taxonomy): Eukaryota > Metazoa > Chordata > Actinopteri > Anguilliformes > Anguillidae > Anguilla > Anguilla rostrata. The sequence goes on from NC_057949.1 coordinate 793,037, forward strand.
TAACTACATCCACTTTTCTGATTTGCTTCCATTTAGCCAGAAAAGCATTAGTGAGGGCGGGCACTGATTGGGCAATTAGGCCTGACTCTCCGTTGGCTTTCCAACCGGTCCCAAAGCTGCTGGATGGGGTTGAGGTCAGGGCTCTGTGCAGGCCAGTCAAGTTCTTCCACACTCGATAAAACCATTTCTATATAGACCTTGCTGTATGCCCGGGGGCATTGCCATGCAGAAACAAGAAAGGGCATTACCCAAACTGTTGGCACAAAGTTGGAAGCACAAAATTCTCTAAAATGTCATTGCTTTAAGGTTAGCCTTCACTGGAACTAAGGGGCCTAGGCCAAACCAAGGGGTGTCCAGATACCGTTGGCCATCTGTGTAAGTATTACAGCCCTTTTCATACATAGTCTCCAGAAGGGACCAAAGGCAATTGAACAGTTGGCTGCTCACCTGTTTCTTCTCTGTGTTGCTGCATCTTTAGTTCATGCTCAAGAAAGCTAACAAAAGGTCTAGAGCTGATTCCAGGTGTGGTATTTGCATTTGGAGCCTTTTGCTGCTGTCTCACAACATGAGGGCCAAAGAAGTGTCGATGCCAGTAATGCAAGCCATTATGAGATTGAATAAACCAGACATACTAAAACACTAAGTGTGTCAACATCAGCTATTTGATACACTGTTAAGAATCAATGAGCTCAATCAGTGAGCTCAGCAATAGTACACAACCAGGTTGATCATGGAAGACCACTGTACTAGAAGAGAGAAGAATACTTTCAATTGTGAACAAAACCACCCTTTTCAACTGTCATACAGATCAAGAACACTCTCCAGTATATACTGTTGGTAAAAATGTGTCAAAGACTACTATAAACAGAAGACTATACCAGCATAACCTCAGTGGGTTCACCATAAGATGCAAACTGCTGGTAAGCCTCAAGAACAGAGCGGCCAGATTAGAGTGTGCTAAAAAGTACATTGAAAAGCTTTAGCCCGGGAAAAAAAAGTGTTGTGGACAGGTGAGTATTAACTTGTACCAACATGATGAAAAGAGGAAAGTGTGGAGAAAGGAAGGAAGCAAAGCACGCCCCCAATCTGTGAAACACTGAGGCAGTGTTATGAACTGGGCATGTATAGCTGCTACTGGAACTGGCCCACTTCTCTTCCTTATGATGTGACTGCTGACAGCAGCAGGATGAATTCTGAAGTGTAAACAAATGGCTTATCTGCTAAGATCCAACCAAATGCCTCAAAACCCATTGGACGGTGCT